>NC_086238.1:30561209-30867338 GCF_036321145.2 Pelmatolapia mariae | reverse complement strand
AGGGTGAGAGAGTTGTGCAGTAGCCAGTCTCTAATATAACGCAGGCAGTTGAACAACGGCAATAGCGGGGACTGGAGATCCAAATCCAGAGAGAAAATAGATATGGATGTAATGCACATAACAGTGGAAAGAAATATTATGATTTCTGAAAAGAGAGGGGCGAATCTGGCATTGATATGTGACATCACATCAGACACGCGAATCTGGCATTGATATTTCAAATCACAGTAGAGAGGCGATTCTAGGATTGATATTTGACATCACAACAGAGAGTTTATTCTTGCATTGATATGTGACATCACAATAGTGAGGCGAATCTGGCATTGACATTTGACTTCACAATAGAAAGGCAAATCTGGAATTGACATTTGACTTCACAAAAGAGAGGCGAATATGGCGTTGATATTTGTTTTCATAACAGAGAGGCGAATCTGGCATTGATATGTGACATCACATCAGTGAGACGAATCTTGCATTGATATGTGACATCACAGCAGAGAGGTGAATATGGCATTGATATGTGACATCACAATAGAGAGGAGAATCTGGTATTGATATTTGACATCACAGCAGAGACGCGAGTCTGGTATTGATAGTTGACATCACAATATAAAGGAGAATCTTGTATTGATATGTAACATCACAGCAGAGAGACGAATCTGACATTGATATGTGACATCACATCAGAGAGACAAATCTGGTATTGATATTTGACATCACAGTAGAGAGGCGATAATTGTATTGATATTTGACATCACAATAGAGAGGCGAATCTGGCATTGATATTTGTTTTCATAACAGAGAGGCGAATCTGGCATTGATATGTGACATCACATAAGTGAGACGAATCTTGCATTGATATGTGACATCACAGTAGAGAGGTGAATATGGCATTGATATGTGACATCACAATAGAGAGGCGAATCTGGCATTAATATGTGACATCACAATAGAGAGGCGAATCTGGAATTGATATGTGACATCACAATAGAGAGGTGATTCTGGTATTGATATTTGTTTTCACAATAGAGAGGCGAATCTTTCATTTATATGTGACATCACAATAGAGAGGCGATTCTGGCATTGATATTTGTTTTCACAATAGAGAAGCGAATCTGGCATTGATACTTGACATCACAATAGAGAGGCGATTCTGGCATTGATATTTGACATCTTAGCAGAGAGGCGAATCTGTCATTGATATTTGTTTTCACAACAGAGAGGCAAATATGGCATTGATATTTGTTTTCACAATAGAGAGGCGAATCTGGCATTTATGTGTGACATCACAATAGAGAGGCGATTCTGGCATTGATATTTGTTTTCACAATAGAGAAGCGAATCTGGCATTGATATGTGACATGACAATAGAGAGGTGAATCAGGCATTGATATTTAACATCAATGTAGAGAGACTGGTCTGGCATTGATATGTGACATCACAATAGAGAGGTGAATCTGGCATCGATATATGACATCACAATATAGAGGTGAATATGGCATTGATATTTAACATCACAGTAGAGAGGTTCGTCTGTCATTGATATGTGACATCACAATACAGAGGTGAATCTGGCATCGATATTCAAGATCAATGTAGAGAGGCTTGTCTGGCATTGATATGTGACATCACAATAGAGAGGTTCGTTTGACATTGATATGTGACATCACAATAGAGTGGTGAATCTGGCATCGATATTCAACATCAATGTAGAGAGGCTGGTCTGGCATTGATATATGACATCACAATATAGAGGTGAATCTGGCATTGATATTTAACATCACAGTAGAGAGGTTGGTCTGGCATTGATATGTGACATCACAATAGAGACATTCGATTGACACTGATATGTGACATCACAATAGAGACGTTCGTTTGACACTGATATGTGACATCACAATAGCGAGTTGAATCTGGCATTGATATTTAACGTCAATGATGAGAGGTTCGTTGGACACTGATATGTGACATATCAATAGAGAGGTGAATCTGGCATCGATATTCAACATCAATGTAGAGAGGCTGGTCTGGCATTGATATATGAATTCACAATAGAGAGGTGAATCTGGCATGGACTTTTAACATCACAGTAGAGAGGTTCGTCTGACATTGATATGTGACATCACAATAGAGAGGTGAATCTGGCATCGATATTTGACATCAATTTCGATAGGCTGGTCTGGCATTGATATTTAACATCACAGTAGAGAGGCTGGTCTGGCATTAATATGTGACATCACAATAGAGAGGTGAATCTGGTATTGATATTTAACATCAATGTAGAGAGGCAGGTCTGGTATTGATATGTGACATCACAATATAGAGGTGAATCTAGCATTGATATTTAACATCACAGTAGAGAGGTTCGTCTGACATTGATATGTGACATCACAATAGAGAGGTGAATCTGGCATCGATATTTGACATCAATTTCGATAGGCTGGTCTGGCATTGATATTTAACATCACAGTAGAGAGGCTGGTCTGGCATTAATATGTGACATCACAATAGAGAGGTGAATCTGGTATTGATATTTAACATCAATGTAGAGAGGCAGGTCTGGTATTGATATGTTACATCACATTATAGAGGTGAATCTGGCATTGATATTTAACATCAATGTAGAGAGGCAGGTCTGTCATTGATATATGACATCACAATATAGAGGTGAATCTGGCATCGATATATGACATCACAATATAGAGGTGAATATGGCATTGATATTTAACATCACAGTAGAGAGGTTCGTCTGACATTGATATGTGACATCACAATAGAGAGGTGAATCTGTCATCGATATTCAACATCAATGTAGAGAGGCTTGTCTGGCATTGATATGTGACATCAAAATAGAGAGGTTCGTTTGACATTGATATGTGACATCACATTAGAGAGGTGAATCTGGCATCGATATTCAACATCAATGTAGAGAGGCTGGTCTGGCATTGATATATGACATCACAATATAGAGGTGAATTTTGCATTGATATTTAACATCACAGTAGAGAGGCTGGTCTGGCATTGATATGTGACATCACAATAGAGACATTCGATTGACACTAATATGTGACATCACAATAGAGATGTTCGTTTGACACTGATATGTGACATCACAATAGATACGTTAGTCTGACATTGATATGTGACATCACAATATAGAGGTGAATCTAGCATTGATATTTAACATCACAGTAGAGAGGTTCGTCTGACATTGATATGTGAGATCACAATAGAGAGGTGAATCTGGCATCGATATTCAACATCAATGTAGAGAGGCTGGTCTGGCATTGATATATGACATCAGAATATAGAGGTTAAACTGGCATTGATATGAGACATCTCCATAGAGAGGTTAATCTGCCATTGATATGTGACATCACAATAGAGAGGTTCGGTTGACATTGATATGTGACATCACAATAGAGAGGTGAATCTGGCATTGATATTTAACATCAATGTAGATAGGCTGGTCTGGCATTGATATGTGACATCACAATACAGAGTTGAATCTGGCATTGATATTTAACATCAATGTAGAGAGGCTGGTCTGGCATTGATATATGACATCACAGTAGATATGTTCCTTTGACATTGATATGTGACATCACAGTAGAGAGGTGAATCTGGCATTGATATGTGACATCGCAGTAGATAGGTTCGTCTGACATTGATATGTGACATCACAGTAGAGAGGTGAATCTGGCATTGATATGTGACATGACAATAGAGAGGTGAATCAGGCATTGATATTTAACATCAATGTAGAGAGACTGGTCTGGCATTGATATGTGACATCACAATAGAGAGGTGAATCTGGCATCGATATATGACATCACAATATAGAGGTGAATATGGCATTGATATTTAACATCACAGTAGAGAGGTTCGTCTGTCATTGATATGTGACATCACAATACAGAGGTGAATCTGGCATCGATATTCAAGATCAATGTAGAGAGGCTTGTCTGGCATTGATATGTGACATCACAATAGAGAGGTTCGTTTGACATTGATATGTGACATCACAATAGAGTGGTGAATCTGGCATCGATATTCAACATCAATGTAGAGAGGCTGGTCTGGCATTGATATATGACATCACAATATAGAGGTGAATCTGGCATTGATATTTAACATCACAGTAGAGAGGTTGGTCTGGCATTGATATGTGACATCACAATAGAGACATTCGATTGACACTGATATGTGACATCACAATAGAGACGTTCGTTTGACACTGACATCACAATAGCGAGTTGAATCTGGCATTGATATTTAACGTCAATGATGAGAGGTTCGTTGGACACTGATATGTGACATATCAATAGAGAGGTGAATCTGGCATCGATATTCAACATCAATGTAGAGAGGCTGGTCTGGCATTGATATATGAATTCACAATAGAGAGGTGAATCTGGCATGGACTTTTAACATCACAGTAGAGAGGTTCGTCTGACATTGATATGTGACATCACAATAGAGAGGTGAATCTGGCATCGATATTTGACATCAATTTCGATAGGCTGGTCTGGCATTGATATTTAACATCACAGTAGAGAGGCTGGTCTGGCATTAATATGTGACATCACAATAGAGAGGTGAATCTGGTATTGATATTTAACATCAATGTAGAGAGGCAGGTCTGGTATTGATATGTGACATCACAATATAGAGGTGAATCTAGCATTGATATTTAACATCACAGTAGAGAGGTTCGTCTGACATTGATATGTGACATCACAATAGAGAGGTGAATCTGGCATCGATATTTGACATCAATTTCGATAGGCTGGTCTGGCATTGATATTTAACATCACAGTAGAGAGGCTGGTCTGGCATTAATATGTGACATCACAATAGAGAGGTGAATCTGGTATTGATATTTAACATCAATGTAGAGAGGCAGGTCTGGTATTGATATGTTACATCACATTATAGAGGTGAATCTGGCATTGATATTTAACATCAATGTAGAGAGGCAGGTCTGTCATTGATATATGACATCACAATATAGAGGTGAATCTGGCATCGATATATGACATCACAATATAGAGGTGAATATGGCATTGATATTTAACATCACAGTAGAGAGGTTCGTCTGACATTGATATGTGACATCACAATAGAGAGGTTCGTTTGACATTGATATGTGACATCACATTAGAGAGGTGAATCTGACATCGATATTCAACATCAATGTAGAGAGGCTGGTCTGGCATTGATATATGACATCACAATATAGAGGTGAATCTGGCATTGATATTTAACATCACAGTAGAGAGGCTGGTCTGGCATTGATATGTGACATCACAATAGAGACATTCGATTGACACTAATATGTGACATCACAATAGAGATGTTCGTTTGACACTGATATGTGACATCACAATAGATACGTTAGTCTGACATTGATATGTGACATCACAATATAGAGGTGAATCTAGCATTGATATTTAACATCACAGTAGAGAGGTTCGTCTGACATTGATATGTGAGATCACAATAGAGAGGTGAATCTGGCATCGATATTCAACATCAATGTAGAGAGGCTGGTCTGGCATTGATATATGACATCAGAATATAGAGGTTAAACTGGCATTGATATGAGACATCTCCATAGAGAGGTTAATCTGGCATTGATATGTGACATCGCAGTAGATAGGTTCGTCTGACATTGATATGTGACATCACAGTAGAGAGGTGAATCTGGCATTGATATGTGACATCACAATAGAGAGGTGAATCTGGCATTGATATGTGACATCGCAGTAGATAGGTTCGTCTGACATTGATATGTGACATCACAATATAGAGGTGAATCTGGCATTGATATTTAACATCAATGTAGAGAGACTGGTCTGGCATTGATATGTGACATCACAATAGAGAGGTGAATCAGGCATTGATATTTAACATCACAGTAGATAGGTTCGTCTGACATTGATATGTGACATCACAATAGAGAGGTGAATCTGGCATCGACATTCAACATCAATGTAGAGAGGCTGGTCTGGCATTGATATGTGTTATCACAATACAGAGGTGAATCTGGCATTGATATGTGACATCAATGTAGATATGCTGGTCTGGCATTGATATTTAACATCACAGTAGAGAGGCTGGTCTGGCATTAATATGTGACATCACAATAGAGAGGTGAATCTGGCATTGATATTTAACATCAATGTAGAGAGGCTGGTCTGGTATTGATATGTGACATCACAATATAGAGTTGAATCTAGCATTGATATTTAACATCACAGAAGAGAGGTTCGTCTTACATTGATATGTTACATCACAATATAGAGGTGAATCTGGCATCGATATATGACATCACAATATAGAGGTGAATATGGCATTGATATTTAACATCACAGTAGAGAGGTTCGTCTGACATTGATATGTGACATCACAATAGAGAGGAGAATCTGTCATCGATATTCAACATCAATGTAGAGAGGCTTGTCTGGCATTGATATGTGACATCACAATAGAGAGGTTCGTTTGACATTGATATGTGACATCACAATAGAGAGGTGAATCTGGCATCGATATTCAACATCAATGTAGAGAGACTGGTCTGGCATTGATATATGACATCACAATATAGAGGTTAATCTGGCATTGATATTTAACATCACAGTAGAGAGGCTGTTCTGGCATTGATATGTGACATAACAATAGAGACATTCGATTGACACTAATATGTGACATCACAATAGAGACGTTCGTTTGACACTGATATGTGACATCACAATAGATACATTAGTCTGACATTGATATGTGACATCACAATAGAGAGGTGAATCAGGCATTGATATTTAACGTGAATGACGAGAGATTCGTCTGACATTGATATGTGACATCACAATAGAGAGGTGAATCTGGCATCGATATTTGACATCAATGTAGAGAGGCTGGTCTGGCATTGATATGTGACATCACAATATAGAGGTGAATCTAGCATTGATATTTAACATCACAGTAGAGAGGTTCGTCTGACATTGATATGTGAGATCACAATAGAGAGGTGAATCTGGCATCGATATTCAACATCAATGTAGAGAGGCTGGTCTGGCATTGATATATGACATCAGAATATAGAGGTTAAACTGGCATTGATATGAGACATCACAATAGAGAGGTGAATCTGGCATTGATATGTGAGATCACAATAGAGAGGTACGGTTGACATTGATATGTGACATCACAATAGAGAGGTGAATCTGGCATTGATATTTAACATCAATGTAGATAGGCTGGTCTGGCATTGATATGTGTTATCACAATACAGAGGTGAATCTAGCATTGATATTTAACATCACAGTAGAGAGGTTCGTCTTACATTGATATGTGCCATCACATTATAGAGGTGAATCTGGCATTGACATTTAACATCAATGTTGAGAGGCTGGTCTGGCATTGATATATGACATCACAATATAGAGGTGAATCTAGCATTGATATTTAAAATCACAGTAGAGAGGTTCGTTTGACATTGATATGTGACATCACAGTAGAGAGGTGAATCTGGCATTGATATGTGACATCACAGTAGATATGTTCGTTTGACATTGATATGTGACATCACAGTAGAGAGGTGAATCTGGCATTCATATGTGACATCACAGTAGATATGTTCGTTTGACATTGATATGTGACATCACAGTAGAGAGGTGAATCGGGCATTGATATTTCACATCACAGTAGATAGGTTCGTCTGACATTGATATGTGACATCACAGTAGAGAGGTGAATCTGGCATTGATATGTGACATCACAGTAGATATGTTCGTTTGACATTGATATGTGACATCACAGTAGAGAGGTGAATCTGGCATTCATATGTGACATCACAATAGAGAGGTGAATCTGGCATCGACATTCAACATCAATGTAGAGAGGCTGGTCTGGCATTGATATGTGTTATCACAATACAGAGGTGAATCTGGCATTGATATGTGACATCAAATCAGAAACGCGAGTGTGGTATTGATATGTGACATCGAAACAGAGAGGCGAATCTGTCATTGAAATTTAACATCAATGTAGAGAAGCGAGTCTGGTATTGATATGTGACATCACAAAAGAGAGGTGAATCTGGCATTGATATGTGACATCACGGTAGAGAGGTTCATTTGACATTGATATGTGACATCACAGTAGAGAGATGAATCTGGCATTGATATTTAACATCAATGTAGAGCGGTTAGTCTGACATTGATATGTGACATCACAATAGAGAGATGAATCTGGCATTGATATTTAACATATACAAGTAGAGAGGAGAATCTGGCATTGATATGTGACATCAAAATAGAGTGGTTCGTCTGACATTGATATGTGACAACACAATAGAGAGGTGAATCTGGCATTGATATTTAACATCACAGTAGAGTGGTTCGTCTGACATTGATATTTGACATCACAGCAGAGAAGCGAGTCTGGTATTGATATGTGACATCACAGTAGATATGTTCGTTTGACATTGATATGTGACATCACAGTAGAGAGGTGAATCTGGCATTGATATGTGACATCACAATAGAGAGGTGAATCAGGCATTGATATTTAACATCAATGTAGAGAGACTGGTCTGGCATTGATATGTGACATCACAATAGAGAGGTGAATTTGGCATTGACATGTGACATCACAGTAGCGAGGTGAATCTGGCATTGAAATGTGACATCACAATAGAGAGGTAAATCTGGCATTGATATTTAACATCAATGTAGATAGGTTCGTCTGACATTGATATGTGACATCACAATAGAGAGGTGAATTTGGCATTGACATGTGACATCACAGTAGAGAGGTGAATCTGACATTGATATGTGACATCACAATAGAGAGGTTCGTCTGGCATTGATATGTGACATCACAATAGAGACGTTCGTTTGACATTGATATGTGACATCACAATAGATAGGTGAATCTGGCATTGATATGTGACATCACAATACAGAGGTGAATCTGGCATTGATATTTAACATCAATGTAGAGAGACTGGTCTGACATTGATATGTGACATCACAATAGAGAGGTTCGTCTGGCATTGATATGTGACTTCACAATAGAGACGGTCGTTTGGCATTGATATGTGACATCACAATATAGAGGTGAATCTGGCATCGATATTCAACATCACAGTAGAGAGGCTGGTCTGGCATTAATATGTGACATCACAATAGAGAGGTGAATCTGGCATTGATATGTGACATCACAACAGAGAGGTTCGGTTGACATTGATATGTGACATCACAATAGAGAGGTGAATCTGGCATTGATATTTAACATCAATGTAGAGAGGCTGGTCTGGCATTGATATATGACATCAGAATATAGAGGTTAAACTGGCATTGATATGAGACATCTCCATAGAGAGGTTAATCTGGCATTGATATGTGACATCACAACAGAGAGGTTCGGTTGACATTGATATGTGACATCACAATAGAGAGGTGAATCTGGCATTGATATTTAACATCAATGTAGATAGGCTGGTCTGACATTGATATGTGACATCACAATAGAGAGGTGAATCTGGCATTGATATTTAACATCAATGTAGATAGGCTGGTCTGGCATTGATATGTGTTATCACAATACAGAGGTGAATCTAGCATTGATATGTGACATCACAATAGAGAGGTTCGGTTGACATTGATATGTGACATCACAATATAGAGGTGAATCTGGCATCGATATTCAACATCACAGTAGAGAGGCTGGTCTGGCATTAATATGTGACATCACAATAGAGAGGTGAATCTGGTATTGATATTTAACATCAATGTAGAGAGGCTGGTCTGGCATTGATATATGACATCAGAATATAGAGGTTAATCTGGCATTGATATGTGACATCACAACAGAGAGGTTCGGTTGACATTGATATGTGACATCACAATAGAGAGGTGAATCTGGCATTGATATTTAACATCAATGTAGATAGGCTGGTCTGACATTGATATGTGACATCACAATAGAGAGGTGAATCTGGCATTGATATTTAACATCAATGTAGATAGGCTGGTCTGGCATTGATATGTGACATCGCAATACAGAGTTGAATCTGGCATTGATATTTAACATCAATGTAGAGAGGCTGGTCTGGCATTGATATATGACATCACAATATAGAGGTGAATCTGGCATCGATATATGACATCACAATATAGAGGTGAATATGGCATTGATATTTAACATCACAGTAGAGAGGTTCGTCAGACATTGATATGTGACATCACAATAGAGAGGTGAATCTGTCATCGATATTCAACATCAATGTACAGAGGCTGGTCTGGCACTGATATATGACATCACAATAGAGAGGTGAATCTGGCATCGATATTCAACATCAATGTAGAGAGGCTTGTCTGGCATTGATATGTGACATCACAATAGAGAGGTTCGTTTCACATTGATATGTGACATCACAGTAGAGAGGTGAATCTGGCATTGATATGTGACATCACAATAGAGAGGTTCGTCTGACATTGATATGTGACATCACAGTAGAGAGGTGAATCTGGCATTGATATGTGACATCACAGTAGATATGTTCGTTTGACATTGATATGTGACATCACAGTAGAGAGGTGAATCTGGCATTGATATGTGACATCACTGTAGATAGGTTAGTCTGACATTGATATGTGACATCACAGTAGAGAGGTGAATCTGGCATTGATATGTGACATCACAATAGAGAGGTGAATCAGGCATTGATATTTAACATCAATGTAGAGAGACTGGTCTGGCATTGATATGTGACATCACAATAGAGAGGTGAATCAGGCATTGATATTTAACATCAATGTAGAGAGACTGGTCTGGCATTGATATGTGACATCACAATAGAGAGGTGAATCAGGCATTGATATTTAACATCACAGTAGATAGATTCGTCTGACATTGATATGTGACATCACAATAGAGAGGTGAATCTGGCATCGACATTCAACATCAATGTAGAGAGGCTGGTCTGGCATTGATATGTGTTATCACAATACAGAGGTGAATCTGGCATTGATATGTGACATCAATGTAGATATGCTGGTCTGGCATTGATATTTAACATCACAGTAGAGAGGCTGGTCTGGCATTAATATGTGACATCACAATAGAGAGGTGAATCTGGCATTGATATTTAACATCAATGTAGAGAGGCTGGTCTGGTATTGATATGTGACATCACAATATAGAGGTGAATCTAGCATTGATATTTATCATCACAGTAGAGAGGTTCGTCTTACATTGATATGTTACATCACAATAGAGACGTTTGTTTGACATTGATATGTGACATCACAATAGAGAGGTGAATCTGGCATTGATATGTGACATCACAATAGAGAGGTGAATCTGGCATTGATATGTGACATCACAATACAGAGGTGAATCTGGCATTGATATTTAACATCAATGTAGAGAGACTGGTCTGACATTGATATGTGACATCACAATAGAGAGGTTCGTCTGGCATTGATATGTGACTTCACAATAGAGACGGTCGTTTGGCATTGATATGTGACATCACAATATAGAGGTGAATCTGGCATTGATATTTAACTTCAATGTAGAGAGGTTCGGCTGACATTGATATGTGACATAACAATAGAGAGGTGAATCTGGCGTCGATATTCAACATCACAGTAGAGAGGCTGGTCTGGCATTAATATGTGACATCACAATAGAGAGGTGAATCTGGTATTGATATTTAACATCAATGTAGAGAGGCTGGTCTGGCATTGATATATGACATCAGAATATAGAGGTTAAACTGGCATTGATATGAGACATCTCCATAGAGAGGTTAATCTGGCATTGATATGTGACATCACAACAGAGAGGTTCGGTTGACATTGATATGTGACATCACAATAGAGAGGTGAATCTAGCATTGATATTTAACATCACAGTAGAGAGGTTCGTCTTACATTGATAAGTTACATCACAATATAGAGGTGAATCTGGCATCGATATATGACATCACAATATAGAGGTGAATATGGCATTGATATTTAACATCTCAGTAGAGAGGTTCGTCTGGCATTGATATGTGACATCACAATAGAGACGTTTGTTTGACATTGATATGTGACATCACAATAGAGAGGTTCGTCTGGCATTGATATGTGACTTCACAATAGAGACGGTCGTTTGGCATTGATATGTGACATCACAATATAGAGGTGAATCTGGCATTGATATTTAACATCAATGTAGAGAGGCTGGTCTGGTATTGATATGTGACATCACAATATAGAGGTGAATCTAGCATTGATATTTAACATCACAGTAGAGAGGCTGGTCTGGCATTAATATGTGACATCACAATAGAGAGGTGAATCTGGCATTGATATTTAACATCAATGTAGAGAGGCTGGTCTGGTATTGATATGTGACATCACAATATAGAGGTGAATCTAGCATTGATATTTAACATCACAGTAGAGAGGCTGGTCTGGCATTAATATGTGACATCACAATAGAGAGGTGAATCTGGCATTGATATTTAACATCAATGTAGAGAGGCTGGTCTGGTATTGATATGTGACATCACAATATAGAGGTGAATCTAGCATTGATATTTAACATCACAGTAGAGAGGTTCGTCTTACATTGATATGTTACATCACAATATAGAGGTGAATCTAGCATTGATATTTAACATCACAGTAGAGAGGTTCGTCTTACATTGATATGTTACATCACAATAGAGACGTTTGTTTGACATTGATATGTGACATCACAATAGAGAGGTGAATCTGGCATTGATATGTGACATCACAATACAGAGGTGAATCTGGCATTGATATTTAACATCAATGTAGAGAGACTGGTCTGACATTGATATGTGACATCACAATAGAGAGGTTCGTCTGGCATTGATATGTGACTTCACAATAGAGACGGTCGTTTGGCATTGATATGTGACATCACAATATAGAGGTGAATCTGGCATTGATATTTAACATCAATGTAGAGAGGCTGGTCTGGTATTGATATGTGACATCACAATATAGAGGTGAATCTAGCATTGATATTTAACATCACAGTAGAGAGGCTGGTCTGGCATTAATATGTGAGATCACAATAGAGAGGTGAATCTGGCATTGATATTTAACATCAATGTAGAGAGGCTGGTCTGGTATTGATATGTGACATCACAATATAGAGGTGAATCTAGCATTGATATTTAACATCACAGTAGAGAGGTTCGTCTTACATTGATATGTTACATCACAATAGAGACGTTTGTTTGACATTGATATGTGACATCACAATAGAGAGGTGAATCTGGCATTGATATGTGACATCACAATACAGAGGTGAATCTGGCATTGATATATGACATCACAATATAGAGGTGAATCTGGCATCGATATATGACATCACAATATAGAGGTGAATATGGCATTGATATTTAACATCTCAGTAGAGAGGTTCGTCTGGCATTGATATGTGACATCACAATAGAGAGGTGAATCTGGCATTGATATTTAACATCAATGTAGGGAGACTGGTCTGACATTGATATGTGACATCACAATAGAGACGGTCGTTTGGCATTGATATGTGACTTCACAATAGAGACGGTCGTTTGGCATTGATATGTGACATCACAATATAGAGGTGAATCTGGCATTGATATTTAACATCAATGTAGAGAGGCTGGTCTGGCATTAATATGTGACATCACAATAGAGAGGTGAATCTGGCATTGATATTTAACATCAATGTAGAGAGGCTGGTCTGGTATTGATATGTGACATCACAATATAGAGGTGAATCTAGCATTGATATTTAACATCACAGTAGAGAGGCTGGTCTGGCATTAATATGTGACATCACAATAGAGAGGTGAATCTGGCATTGATATTTAACATCAATGTAGAGAGGCTGGTCTGGTATTGATATGTGACATCACAATATAGAGGTGAATCTAGCATTGATATTTAACATCACAGTAGAGAGGCTGGTCTGGCATTAATATGTGACATCACAATAGAGAGGTGAATCTGGCATTGATATTTAACATCAATGTAGAGAGGCTGGTCTGGTATTGATATGTGACATCACAATATAGAGGTGAATCTAGCATTGATATTTAACATCACAGTAGAGAGGTTCGTCTTACATTGATATGTTACATCACAATATAGAGGTGAATCTAGCATTGATATTTAACATCTCAGCAGAGAGGTTCGTCTGGCATTGATATGTGACATCACAATAGAGACATTTGTTTCACATTGATATGTGACATCACAATAGAGAGGTGAATCTGGCATTGATATGTGACATCACAATACAGAGGTGAATCTGGCATTGATATTTAACATCAATGTAGAGAGACTGGTCTGACATTGATATGTGACATCACAATAGAGAGGTTCGTCTGGCATTGATATGTGACTTCACAATAGAGACGGTCGTTTGGCATTGATATATGACATCACAATATAGAGGTGAATCTGGCATTGATATTTAACATCAATGTAGAGAGGCTGGTCTGGTATTGATATGTGACATCACAATATAGAAGTGAATCTAGCATTGATATTTAACATCACAGTAGAGAGGTTCGTCTGGCATTGATATGTGACATCACAATAGAGACGTTTGTTTGACATTGATATGTGACATCACAATAGAGAGGTGAATCTGGCATTGATATGTGACATCACAATACAGAGGTGAATCTGGCATTGATATTTAACATCAATGTAGAGAGGCTGGTCTGGTATTGATATGTGACATCACAATATAGAGGTGACTCTAGCATTGATATTTAACATCACAGTAGAGAGGCTGGTCTGGCATTAATATGTGACATCACAATAGAGAGGTGAATCTGGCATTGATATTTAACATCAATGTAGAGAGGCTGGTCTGGTATTGATATGTGACATCACAATATAGAGGTGAATCTAGCATTGATATTTAACATCACAGTAGAGAGGTTCGTCTTACATTGATATGTTACATCACAATAGAGACGTTTGTTTGACATTGATATGTGACATCACAATAGAGAGGTGAATCTGGCATTGATATGTGACATCACAATACAGAGGTGAATCTGGCATTGATATATGACATCACAATATAGAAGTGAATCTAGCATTGATATTTAACATCACAGTAGAGAGGTTCGTCTGGCATTGATATGTGACATCACAATAGAGACGTTTGTTTGACATTGATATGTGACATCACAATAGAGAGGTGAATCTGGCATTGATATGTGACATCACAATACAGAGGTGAATCTGGCATTGATATTTAACATCAATGTAGAGAGGCTGGTCTGGTATTGATATGTGACATCACAATATAGAGGTGACTCTAGCATTGATATTTAACATCACAGTAGAGAGGCTGGTCTGGCATTAATATGTGACATCACAATAGAGAGGTGAATCTGGCATTGATATTTAACATCAATGTAGAGAGGCTGGTCTGGTATTGATATGTGACATCACAATATAGAGGTGAATCTAGCATTGATATTTAACATCACAGTAGAGAGGTTCGTCTTACATTGATATGTTACATCACAATAGAGACGTTTGTTTGACATTGATATGTGACATCACAATAGAGAGGTGAATCTGGCATTGATATGTGACATCACAATACAGAGGTGAATCTGGCATTGATATATGACATCACAATATAGAGGTGAATCTGGCATCGATATATGACATCACAATATAGAGGTGAATATGGCATTGATATTTAACATCTCAGTAGAGAGGTTCGTCTGGCATTGATATGTGACATCACAATAGAGACGTTTGTTTGACATTGATATGTGACATCACAATAGAGAGGTGAATCTGGCATTGATATTTAACATCAATGTAGGGAGACTGGTCTGACATTGATATGTGACATCACAATAGAGAGGTTCGTCTGGCATTGATATGTGACTTCACAATAGAGACGGTCGTTTGGCATTGATATGTGACATCACAATATAGAGGTGAATCTGGCATTGATATTTAACATCAATGTAGAGAGGCTGGTCTGGCATTAATATGTGACATCACAATAGAGAGGTGAATCTGGCATTGATATTTAACATCAATGTAGAGAGGCTGGTCTGGTATTGATATGTGACATCACAATATAGAGGTGAATCTAGCATTGATATTTAACATCACAGTAGAGAGGCTGGTCTGGCATTAATATGTGACATCACAATAGAGAGGTGAATCTGGCATTGATATTTAACATCAATGTAGAGAGGCTGGTCTGGTATTGATATGTGACATCACAATATAGAGGTGAATCTAGCATTGATATTTAACATCACAGTAGAGAGGCTGGTCTGGCATTAATATGTGACATCACAATAGAGAGGTGAATCTGGCATTGATATTTAACATCAATGTAGAGAGGCTGGTCTGGTATTGATATGTGACATCACAATATAGAGGTGAATCTAGCATTGATATTTAACATCACAGTAGAGAGGTTCGTCTTACATTGATATGTTACATCACAATATAGAGGTGAATCTAGCATTGATATTTAACATCTCAGCAGAGAGGTTCGTCTGGCATTGATATGTGACATCACAATAGAGACGTTTGTTTCACATTGATATGTGACATCACAATAGAGAGGTGAATCTGGCATTGATATGTGACATCACAATACAGAGGTGAATCTGGCATTGATATTTAACATCAATGTAGAGAGACTGGTCTGACATTGATATGTGACATCACAATAGAGAGGTTCGTCTGGCATTGATATGTGACTTCACAATAGAGACGGTCGTTTGGCATTGATATGTGACATCACAATATAGAGGTGAATCTGGCATTGATATTTAACTTCAATGTAGAGAGGTTCGGCTGACATTGATATGTGACATAACAATAGAGAGGTGAATCTGGCATCGATATTCAACATCACAGTAGAGAGGCTGGTCTGGCATTAATATGTGACATCACAATAGAGAGGTGAATCTGGTATTGATATTTAACATCAATGTAGAGAGGCTGGTCTGGCATTGATATATGACATCAGAATATAGAGTTTAAACTGGCATTGATATGAGACATCTCCATAGAGAGGTTAATCTGGCATTGATATGTGACATCACAACAGAGAGGTTCGGTTGACATTGATATGTGACATCACAATAGAGAGGTGAATCTGGCATTGATATTTAACATCAATGTAGATAGGCTGGTCTGACATTGATATGTGACATCACAATAGAGAGGTGAATCTGGCATTGATATTTAACATCAATGTAGATAGGCTGGTCTGGCATTGATATGTGACATCACAATACAGAGGTGAATCTGGCATTGATATTTAACATCAATGTAGAGAGGCTGGTCTGGCATTGATATATGACATCACAATATAGAGGTGAATCTGGCATCGATATATGACATCACAATATAGAGGTGAATATGGCATTGATATTTAACATCACAGTAGAGAGGTTCGTCAGACATTGATATGTGACATCACAATAGAGAGGTGAATCTGTCATCGATATTCAACATCAATGTAGAGAGGCTGGTCTGGCACTGATATATGACATCACAATATAGAGGTGAATCTGGCATCGATATATGACATCACAATATAGAGGTGAATCTGGCATCGATATATGACATCACAATATAGAGGTGAATCTGGCATCGATATTCAACATCAATGTAGAGAGGCTTGTCTGGCATTGATATGTGACATCACAATAGAGAGGTTCGTTTCACATTGATATGTGACATCACAGTAGAGAGGTGAATCTGGCATTGATATTTAACATCACAGTAGATAGGTTCGTCTGACATTGATATGTGACATCACAGTAGAGAGGTGAATCTGGCATTGATATGTGACATCACAGTAGATATGTTCGTTTGACATTGATATGTGACATCACAGTAGAGAGGTGAATCTGGCATTGATATGTGACATCACAGTAGATAGGTTCGTCTGACATTGATATGTGACATCACAGTAGAGAGGTGAATCTGGCATTGATATGTGACATCACAATAGAGAGGTGAATCAGGCATTGATATTTAACATCACAGTAGATAGGTTCGTCTCACATTGATATGTGACATCACAATAGAGAGGTGAATCTGGCATTGATATGTGACATCACAATAGAGAGGTTCGTCTGGCATTGATATGTGACATCACAATAGAGACATTCGTTTGACATTGATATGTGACATCACAATAGAGAGGTGAATCTGGCATTGATATTTAACTTCAATGTAGAGAGGTTCGTCTGACATTGATATTTGAAATCACAATAGAGAGGTGAATCTGTCATCGATATTCAACATCAATGTAGAGAGGCTGGTCTGGCATTGAATTGTGACATCACAATAGAGAGGTGAATCTGGCATTGATATTCAACATCAATGTAGAGAGGCTGGTCTGGCATTGAATTGTGACATCACAATAGAGAGGTGAATCTGTCATCGATATTCAACATCAATGTAGAGAGGCTGGTCTGGCATTGATATATGAATTCACAATAGAGAGGTGAATCTGGCATTGACATTTAACATCACAGTAGAGAGGTTCGTCTGACATTGATATGTGACATCACAATAGAGAGGTGAATCTGGCATTGATATTTAACATCAATGTAGATAGGCTGGTCCGGCATTGATATGTGTCATCACAATATAGAGGTGAATCTGGCATTGATATTTAACATCACAGTAGAGAGGTTCGTCTGACATTGATATGTGACATCACAATAAAGAGGTGAATCTGGCATTGATATGTGACATCACAGTAGAGCGGTTAGTCTGACATTGATATGTGACATCACAATAGAGAGATGAATCTGGCATTGATATTTAACATATACAAGTAGAGAGGAGAATCTGGCATTGATATGTGACATCAAAATAGAGTGGTTCGTCTGACATTGATATGTGACAACACAATAGAGAGGTGAATCTGGCATTGATATTTAACATCACAATAGAGTGGTTCGTCTGACATTGATATTTAACATCACAGCAGAGAAGCGAGTCTGGTATTGATATGTGACATCACAATAGAGAGGTGAATCGGGCATTGATATTTAACATCAATGTAGAGAGACTGGTCTGACATTGATATGTGACATCACAATAGAGAGGTGAATCTGGCATTGATATTTAACGTCAATGATGAGAGGTTCGTCTGACATTGATATGTGACATCACAATAGAGAGGTGAATCTGGCATCGATATTCAACATCAATGTAGAGAGGCTGGTCTGGCATTGATATATGAATTCACAATAGAGAGGTGAATCTGGCATTGATATTTGACATCACAGTAGAGAGGCTGGTCTGGTATTGATATGTGACATAACAATATAGAGGTGAATCTAGCATTGATATTTGACATCAGAGTAGAGAGGTTCGTATTACATTGATATGTTACATCACATTATAGAGGTGAATCTGGCATTGATATTTAACATCAATGTAGAGAGGCTGGTCTGGCAATGATAAATGAAATCACAATATAGAGGTGAATCTGGCATCGATATATGACATCACAATATAGTGGTGAATATGGCATTGATATTTAACATCACAGTAGAGAGGTTCGTCTGACATTGATATGTGACATCACAATAGAGACGTTCGTTTGACATTGATATGTGACATCACAATAGAGAGGTGAATTTGTCATCGATATTCAACATCAATGTAGAGAGGCTGGTCTGGCATTGATATATGACATCACAATATAGAGGTGAATCTGGCATTGATATTTAACATCACAGTAGAGAGGCTGGTCTGGCATTGATATATGACATCACAATATAGAGGTGAATCTGGCATTGATATGTGACATCACAATAGAGAGGTGAATCTGACATTGATATGTGACATCACAAAAGAGACATTCGATTGACACTGATATGTGACATCACAATAGATAAGTTAGTCTGACATTGATATGTGACATCACAATAGAGAGGGGAATCTGGCATCGATATTTGACATCACGATAGAGAGGTGAATCAGGCATTGATATTTAACATCACAGTAGAGAGGTTCGTCTGACATTGTTATGTGACATCACAATACAGAGGTGAATTTGGCATTGACATGTGACATCACAGTAGCGAGGTGAATCTGGCATTGATATGTGACATCACAATAGAGAGGTAAATCTGGCATTGATATTTAACATCAATGTAGATAGGTTCGTCTGACATTGATATGTGACATCACAATAGAGAGGTGAATTTGGCATTGACATGTGACATCACAGTAGAGAGGTGAATCTGACATTGATATGTGAAATCACAATAGAGAGGTTCGTCTGGCATTGATATGTGACATCACAATAGAGACGTTCGTTTGACATTGATATGTGACATCACAATAGAGAGGTGAATCTGTCATCGATATTCAACATCAATGTAGAGAGGCTGGTCTGGCATTGATATGTGACATCACAATAGAGAGGTGAATCTGGCATTGATATGTGACATCACAATACAGAGGTGAATCAGGCATTGATATTTAACATCAATGTAGAGAGACTGGTCTGACATTGATATGTGACATCACAATAGAGAGGTTCGTCTGGCATTGATATGTGACTTCACAATAGAGACGGTCGTTTGGCATTGATATGTGACATCACAATATAGAGGTGAATCTGGCATTGATATTTAACATCAATGTAGAGAGGCTTGTCTGGCATTGATATGTGACATCACAATAGAGAGGTTCGGTTGACATTGATATGTGACATCACAATAGAGAGGTGAATCTGGCATTGATATTTAACATCAATGTAGATAGGCTGGTCTGACATTGATATGTGACATCACAATAGAGAGGTGAATCTGGCATTGATATTTAACATCAATGTAGATAGGCTGGTCTGGCATTGATATGTGTTATCACAATACAGAGGTGAATCTAGCATTGATATGTGACATCACAATAGAGAGGTTCGGTTGACATTGATATGTGACATCACAATAGAGAGGTGAATCTGGCATTGATATGTGACATCACAGTAGATATGTTCGTTTGACATTGATATGTGACATCACAGTAGAGAGGTGAATCTGGCATTGATATGTGACATCACAATACAGAGGTGAATCTGGCATTGATATTTAACATCAATGTAGAAACGCTGGTCTGGCATTGATATATGACATCACAATATAGAGGTGAATATGGCATTGATATTTAACATCACAGTAGAGAGGTTCGTCAGACATTGATATGTGACATCACAATAGAGAGGTGAATCTGTCATCGATATTCAACATCAATGTAGAGAGGCTGGTCTGGCACTGATATATGACATCACAATATAGAGGTGAATCTGGCATCGATATTCAACATCAATTTAGAGAGGTTCGTCTGACATTGATATGTGACATCACAGTAGAGAGGTGAATCTGGTATTGATATGTGACATCACAGTAGATATGTTCGTTTGACATTGATATGTGACATCACAGTAGAGAGGTGAATCTGGCATTGATATGTGACATCACAGTAGATAGGTTCGTCTGACATTGATATGTGACATCACAGTAGAGAGGTGAATCTGGCATTGATATGTGACATCACAATAGAGAGGTGAATCTGGCATCGACATTCAACATCAATGTAGAGAGGCTGGTCTGGCATTGATATGTGTTATCACAATACAGAGGTGAATCTGGCATTGATATGTGACATCAATGTAGATATGCTGGTCTGGCATTGATATTTAACATCACAGTAGAGAGGTGAATCTGGCATTGATATTTAACATCAATGTAGAGAGGCTGGTCTGGTATTAATATGTGACATCACAATAGAGAGGTGAATCTGGCATTGATATTTAACATCACAGTAGAGAGGCTGGTCTGGTATTGATATGTGACATCACAATATAGAGGTGAATCTAGCATTGATATTTAACATCACAGTAGAGAGGTTCGTCTGACATTGATATGTGACATCACAATAGAGAGGTTCGTTTGACATTGATATGTGACATCACAATAGAGAGGTGAATCTGGCATCGATATTTAACATCACAGTAGAGACGCTGGTCTGGCATTGATATGTGACATCACAATAGAGACGTTCGTTTGACACTGATATGTGACATCACAATAGATACATAAGTCTGACATTGATATGTGACATCACAATAGAGAGGTGAATCTGGCATTGATATTTAACGTCAATGACGAGAGATTCGTCTGATATTGATATGTGACATCACAATAGAGAGATGAATCTGGCATTGATATTTAACATATACAAGTAGAGAGGAGAATCTGGCATTGATATGTGACATCAAAATAGAGTGGTTCGTCTGACATTGATATGTGACATCACAATAGAGAGGTGAATCTGGCATTGATACTTAACATCAATGTAGAGAGGCTGGTCTGGCATTGATATATGACATCACAGCAGAGAAGCAAGTCTGGCATTGATATGTGACATCACAATAGAGACGTTCGTTTGACGTTGATATGTGACATCACAATAGAGAGGTGAATCTGGCATTGATATTTAACATCAATATAGAGAAGTGAATCTGTCATTGATATGTGACATCACCATAGAGAGGTTAATCTGGCATTGATATTCAACATCAATGTAGAGAGGCTGGTCTGGCATTGTTATATGAATTCACAGTAGAGAGGTGAATCTGGCATTGATATTAAACATCAATGTAGAGAGGCTGGTCTGGCAATGATTTGTGACATCACAATAGAGAGCTGAATCAGGCATTGATATTTAACATCACAGTAGATAGGTTCGTCTGACATTGATATGTGACATCACAATAGAGAGGTGAATCTGGCATTGATATTTAACATCAATGTAGAGAGACTGGTCTGACATTGATATGTGACATGACAATAGAGATGTTCGTTTGACATTGATACGTGACAATCACAATAGAGAGGTGAATCTGGCATTGATATTTAACATCAATGTAGAGAGGCTGGTCTGGCATTGATATGTGACATCACAATAGAGTGGTGAATCTGGCATTGATATTTAACATCAATGTAGAGAGACTGGTCTGACATTGATATGTGACATGACAATAGAGATGTTCGTTTGACATTGATACGTGACAATCACAATAGAGAGGTGAAACTGGCATTGATATGTGACATCACTGTAGAGAGGTGAATCTGGCATTGATATGTGACATCACAATAGAGAGGTGAATCTGGCATTGATATTTAACATCAATGTAGAGAGACTGGTCTGACATTGATATGTGACATCACAATAGAGAGGTGCGTCTGGCATTAATATGTGACATCACAATAGAGACTTTCGTTTGACATTGATATGTGACATCACAATAGAGAGGTGATTTTTGCATTGATATTTAACTTCAATGTAGAGAGGTTCGTCTGACATTGATATGTGACATCACAATAGAGAGGTGAATCTGGCATCAATATTTGACATCAATGTAGATAGGCTGGTCTGGCATTGATATTTAACATCACAGTAGAGAGGCTGGTCTGGCATTAATATGTGACATCACAATAGAGAGGTGAATCTGGCATTGATAGTTAATATCAATGTAGAGAGCCTGGTCTGTCATTGATATATGACATCACAATGTAGAGGTGAATCTGGCATTGATATATGACATCACAATATAGAGGTGAATATGGCATTGATATTTAACATCACAGTAGAGAGGTTCGTCTGACATTGATATGTGACATCACAATAGAGAGGCGAATTTGGCATTGATATGTGACATCACAGTAGAGAGGTGAATCTGGCATTCATATTTAACATCAATGTAGAGAGACTGGTCTGACATTGATATTTAACATCACAATAGAGAGTTAAATCTGGCATTGATATTTAACATCAATGTAGAGAGACTGGTCTGACATTGATATTTAACATCACAATAGAGAGGCTGGTGTGGCATTAATATGTGACATCACAATAGAGAGGTTCGTTTGACATTGATATGTGACATCACAATAGAGAGGTGAATCTGTCATCGATATTCAACATCAATGTAGAGAGGCTGGTCTGGCATTGATATGTGACATCACAATAGAGAGGTTCGTTTGACATTGATATGTGACATCACAATAGAGAGGTGAATCTGTCATCGATATTCAACATCAATGTAGAGAGGCTGGTCTGGCATTGATATGTGACATCACAATAGAGAGGTTCGTTTGACATTGATATGTGACATCACAATAGAGAGGTGAATCTGTCATCGATATTCAACATCAATGTAGAGAGGCTGGTCTGGCATTGATATGTGACATCACAATAGAGAGGTTCGTTTGACATTGATATGTGACATCACAATAGAGAGGTGAATCTGTCATCGATATTCAACATCAATGTAGAGAAGCTGGTCTGGCATTGATATGTGACATCACAATAGAGACATTCGATTGACAATGATATGTGACATCACAATAGAGAGGTTCGTTTGACATTGATATGTGACATCACAATAGAGAGGTGAATCTGGCATTGATATTTAACGTCAATGATGAGAGGTTCGTCTGACATTGATATGTGACATCACAATAGAGAGGTGAATCTGGCATTGATATTTAACATCACTGTAGAGAGGTTCGTGTGACAATAATATGTGAGATCTCAATATAGAGGTGACTCTGGCATTGATATTTAACATAAATGTAGAGAGGCTGGTCTGACATTGATATGTGTTATCACAATACAGAGGTGAATCTGGCATTGATATGTGACATCAAATTAGAAACGCGAGTGTGGTATTGATATGTGACATCACAATCGAGAGGTTAATCTGGCATTGATATGTGACATCACAATAGAGAGGTGAATCTGGCATTGATATTTAACATATACAAGTAGAGAGGAGAATCTGGCATTGATATGTGACATCAAAATAGAGAGGTGAATTTGCCATTGATATTTAACATATACAAGTAGAGAGGAGAATCTGGCATTGATATGTGACATCAAAATAGAGAGGTGAATCTGGCATTGATATTTAACATCACAGTAAAGCGGTTAGTCTGACATTGATATGTGACATCACAATAGAGAGATGAATATGGCATTGATATTTAACATATACAAGTAGAGAGGAGAATCTGGCATTGATATGTGACATCAAAATAGAGAGGTGAATCTGGCATTGATATTTAACATATACAAGTAGAGAGGAGAATCTGGCATTGATATGTGACATCAAAATAGAGAGGTGAATCTGGCATTGATATTTAACATCACAGTAGAGCGGTTAGTCTGACATTGATATGTGACATCACAATAGAGAGATGAATCTGGCATTGATATTTAACATATACAAGTAGAGAGGAGAATCTGGCATTGATATGTGACATCACAATAGAGAGGTGAATCTGGCATTGATATTTAACATATACAAGTAGAGAGGAGAATCTGGCATTGATATGTGACATCAAAATAGAGAGGTAAATCTGGCATTGATATTTAACATCACAGTAGAGCGGTTAGTCTGACATTGATATGTGACATCACAATAGAGAGATTAATCTGGCATTGATATTTAACATATACAAGTAGAGAGGTGAATCTGGCATTGATATTTAACATCACAATAGAGTGGTTCGTCTGACATTGATATGTGACATCACAATAGAGACGTTCGTTTGACATTGATATGTGACATCACCATAGAGAGGTTAATCTGGCATTGATATTTAAATTCAATGTAGAGAGAGTGGTCTGACATTGATATGTGCCATCACAATAGAGACGTTCGTCTGGCATTGATTTGTGACATCACAATAGAGACGTTCGTTTGACATTGATATGTGACATCACAATAGAGAAGTGAATCTGGCATTGATATGTGACATCACCATAGCGAGGTGAATCTGTCATCGATATTCAACATCAATGTAGAGAGGCTGGTCTGGCATTGATATGTGACATCACAATAGAGAGGTGAATCTGGCATTGATATTTAACATCAATGTAGAGAGGCTGGTCTGGCATTGATATATGACATCACAATAGAGAGGTGAATCTGGCATTGATATTCACCATCAATGTAGAGAGGCTGGTCTGGCATTTATATATGACATCACAATAGAGAGGTGAATCTGGCATCGATATTTAACATCACAGTAGAGAGGTGAATCTGGCATTGATATTTGACATCACAATAGAGAGGTGAATCTGGCATTGATATATGACATCACAGCAGAGACTCGAATCTGGCATTGATATTTGACATCACAATAGAGAGGCGAATCTGGCATTGATATTTGACATCACAATAGAGAGGCGAATCTGGCATTGATATTTGACATCACAATAGAGAGGCGAATCTGGCATTGATATTTGACATCACACCAGTGAGGCGAATCTGGCTTTGATATTTGACATCACAGCAGTGAGGCGAATCTGGCATTGATATTTGAAATCACAGCAGTGAGGCGAATCTGGCATTGATATTTGATATGAAAATAGAGTGGCGAATCTGCTATTGATATTTGACATCATAATAGAGAGGAGAATCTGGCATTGATATTTGACATCACAATAGAGAGGTGAATCTGGCATTGATATTTGACATCACATCAGAGACGCGAATCTGGCATTGATATTTGGCATCACAATAGAGAGGCGAATCTGGCATTGATATTTGACATCACATCAGAGACGCGAATCTGGCATTGATATTTGGCATCACAATAGAGAGGCGAATCTGGCATTGATATTTGACATCACAATAGAGAGGTGAATCTGGCATTGATATTTGACATCACATCAGAGACGCGAATCTGGCATTGATATTTGGCATCACAATAGAGAGGCGAATCTGGCATTGATATTTGGCATCACATTAGAGACGCGAATCTGGCATTGATATTTTGGCATCAAATTAGAAACGCGAGTGTGGTATTGATATGTTACATCGAAACAGAGAGGCGAATCTGGCATTGATATGTGACATCACAATAAAGAGGTGAATCTGGCATTGATATGTGACATCACAGTAGAGAGGTTCGTATGACATTGACATGTGACATCACAATAGAGAGGTTAATCTGGCATTGATATGTGACATCACAATAGAGAGGTGAATCTGGCATTGATATTTAACATATACAAGTAGAGAGGAGAATCTGGCATTGATATGTGACATCAAAATAGAGAGGTGAATCTGGCATTGATATTTAACATATACAAGTAGAGAGGAGAATCTGGCATTGTTATGTGACATCACAATAGAGAGGTGAATCTGGCATTGATATTTAACATCACAGTAGAGCGGTTAGTCTGACATTGATATGTGACATCAAAAAAGAGAGGTGAATCTGGCATTGATATTTAACATATACAAGTAGAGAGGAGAATCTGGCATTGATATGTGACATCAAAATAGAGAGGTGAATCTGGCATTGATATTTAACATCACAGTGGAGCGGTTAGTCTGACATTGATATGTGACATCACAATAGAGAGGTGAATCTGGCATTGATATTTAACATATATAAGTAGAGAGGAGAATATGGCATTGATATGTGACATCAAAATAGAGAGGTGAATCTGGCATTGATATTTAACATATACAAGTAGAGAGGAGAATCTGGCATTGTTATGTGACATCAAAATAGAGAGGTGAATCTGGCATTGATATTTAACATATACAAGTAGAGAGAAGAATCTGGCATTGATATGTGACATCAAAATAGAGAGGTGAATCTGGCATTGATATTTAACATATACAAGTAGAGAGGAGAATCTGGCATTGTTATGTGACATCACAATAGAGAGGTGAATCTGGCATTGATATTTAACATCACAGTAGAGCGGTTAGTCTGACATTGATATGTGACATCAAAATAGAGAGGTGAATCTGGCATTGATATTTAACATATACAAGTAGAGAGGAGAATCTGGCATTGATATGTGACATCAAAATAGAGAGGTGAATCTGGCATTGATATTTAACATCACAGTGGAGCGGTTAGTCTGACATTGATATGTGACATCACAATAGAGAGGTGAATCTGGCATTGATATTTAACATATATAAGTAGAGAGGAGAATATGGCATTGATATGTGACATCAAAATAGAGAGGTGAATCTGGCATTGATATTTAACATATACAAGTAGAGAGGAGAATCTGGCATTGTTATGTGACATCAAAATAGAGAGGTGAATCTGGCATTGATATTTAACATATACAAGTAGAGAGAAGAATCTGGCATTGATATGTGACATCAAAATAGAGAGGTGAATCTGGCATTGATATTTAACATCACAGTAGAGCGGTTAGTCTGACATTAATATGTGACATCACAATAGAGAGATGAATCAGGCATTGATATTTAACATATACAAGTAGAGAGGAGAATCTGGCATTGATATGTGACATCACAATAGAGAGGTGAATCTGGCATTGATATTTAACATATACAAGTAGAGAGGAGAATCTGGCATTGATATGTGACATCAAAATAGAGAGGTGAATCTGGCATTGATATTTAACATCACAGTAGAGCGGTTAGTCTGACATTGATATGTGACATCACAATAGAGAGATGAATCTGGCATTGATATTTAACATATACAAGTAGAGAGGTGAATCTGGCATTGATATTTAACATCACAATAGAGTGGTTCGTCTGACATTGATATGTGACATCACAATAGAGACGTTCGTTTGACATTGATATGTGACATCACAATAGAGAGGTGAATCTGGCATTGATATGTGACATCAGAACAGAGATGCGAATATGGCATTGATATTTGACTTAACAATACAGAGGCGGATCTGGCATTGATATTTGACTTCCCAATAGAGAGGCGAGTCTGCCACTGATGTTTGACATCACAATAGACAGGCGAATCTCACATTGATATGTGACATCAAAACAGAGAGGCGAATCTGGCATTGATATTTGACTTAACAATAGAGAGGAGAATCTGGCATTTATATTTGACATCTCAATTGAGAGGCGAATCTGGTATTGATATTTGACATAACTAGGGATGGGTATCGTTTAGGTTTTATCCGATACCGGTGCCAAACCGGTACTTTTGAAACGGTGTCGGTGCTTAAACGGTGCTCAAACCGGTGCTTAAGGAATGGAGAGCACAAAATTGGTCCAAAAACCTCTCATGTTCAGCTGTTTTTTTTTTTTTTTTTTTGTAAAAAGATAACAATGTTAGCCTTTTCTTCAGCTATAGGGCATATATGGTATCACTCTTGGTTGGAAGCAGTGCTTAATCAATGGAAAAAACACAAACTTTGTCCAAAAACCTCTCATGTTTAACTGTTTTCCACTTTTTCTTTGGTCATTTTAGCCATTTTGGCCAGGTTGAAGGGAGTATCTGCCATCAAACAAGAAGACAGCCGCATGTAACTACGACGGTGTTTGCTAGTTCACCTTACATGCATTAATATAATAACATGGTTAGCCTACTCAACGTAAATTACACATGAACAACATTAAGCTACTCACGCAGAGAAGAACGGCTGCTGCTGCCATCATCATCATCCGTCATCATTTCTGCTACACTGGCAGGGCTAGGGGCCAGGACTCTACTCTTCGGGTTTTTGGGGGATGTTGCTAACTCCGGGTCCGATAACAGGCACCACACCCGCAGTAGATGTGCCGGTGTGAGGTCTCACAGCAAGCTATCAAACACGGCGCATTTCTTGGCTTTAAAAAAACCCGCTATGCGTCGCCAGGTGTTTCATCGGATTTGAGGTGTTACCTCCTTTGCACAGTATCGCAGTACCAGCTTAAAGCACTTGTTGCAGGCTGCTGAGTTTGCATCTTTTGTTGTGAAGTACAGCCAGACTTTGACCGCTTCGCCTTGGGCATTTTTAATCTGTAGCTCTGCTCTAAAAGAACGTACGTACCTGGACCCGCCTACTATCCTCGGAAACGTAAAATGATTGGCTAGAATTGGCTCAGGAAAAAAAAGCACCGAAATAAAGCACCGAAATGTGCGCTGCTTTTCGGTCTGGTTACTACCGTTTATGTCAGAACTGGTGCCATCATGGCACCGGACACCGGTACCCATCCCTAGACATGACAATAGAGAGGTGAATCTGGCATTGATATTTGACATCACATTAAAAACGCGAATCTGGCATTGATATTTGACATCACAATAGAGAGGCGAATCTGGCATTGATATTTGACATCACAGCAGTGAGGCGAATCTGGCATTGATATTTGAGATCACAATAGAGAGGTGAATCTGGCATTAATATTTGACATCGCAGCAGTGAGTCGAAATTGGCATTGCTATTTGACATCACAGCAGTGAGGCGAATCTGGCATTGATATTTGACATCATAATAGAGAGGAGAATCTTGCATTGATATTTGCCATTACAGCAGAGACGAGAGTCCGGTATTGATATTTGACATCACATGAGAAACGCCAATCTGGCATTGATATTTGACATGACAATAGAGAGGTGAATCTGGCATTGATATTTGACATCATAGCAGTGAGGCGAATCTGGCATTGATATTTGACATGACAATAGAGAGGAGAATCTGGCTTTGATATTTGACATGACAATAGAGAGGTGAATCTGGCATTGATATTTGACATCATAGCAGTGAGGCGAATCTGGCATTGATATTTGACATCACAATAGAGAGGCGAATCTGGCATTGATATTTGACATCACAGCAGAGACGAGAGTCCGGTATTGATATTTGACATCACATGAGAGACGCCAATCTGGCATTGATATTTGACATGACAATAGAGAGGAGAATCTGGCTTTGATATTTGACATGAGAATAGAGAGGTGAATCTGGCATTGATATTTGACATCACATTAGAAACGCGAATCTGTCATTGATATTTGACATCACCATAGATAGGCAAAACTGGCATTGATATTTGACATCACATTAGAAACGCTAATCTGGCATTGATATTTGACATCACAATAGAGAGGTGAATCTGGCATTGATATTTGACATCACATTAGAAACGCTAATCTGGCATTGATATTTGACATCACAGCAGTGAGGCGAATCTGGCATTGATATTTGACATCACAGCAGTGAGGCAAATCTGGCATTGATATTTGACATGACAATAGAGAGGCGAAACTGGCATTGATATTTGACTTAACAATAGAGAGGCGAATCTGCTATTGATATTTGACATCATAATAGAGAGGAGAATCTGGCATTGATATTTGACATCACAATAGAGAGGCGAATCTGGCATTGATATGTGACATCACAGCAGTGAGGTGAATCTGGCATTGATATTTGACATCAGAAGAGAGAGACGAATCTCGGTTTGATATGTGACATCACAACAGAGAGGCGAATCTGGCATTGATATTTGACATCACAATAGAGAGGCGAATCTGGCATTGATATTTGGCATCACAATAGAGAGGCGAATTCGGCATTGATATTTGACATGACAATAGAGAGGCGAAACTGGCATTGATATTTGACATCACAGCAGTGAGGCGACTCTGGCATTGATATTTGGAATCATAATAGAGAGGCGAGTCTCGCTTTGATATTTGACATCACAATAGAGAAGTGAATCTGGCATTGATATTTGACATCAGAAGAGAGAGGCGAATCTTTCTTTGATCTGTGACATCACAATAGAGAGGCGAATCTGGCATTGATATTTGACATTACAATAGAGAGGCGAATCTCTCTTTGATATGTGACATCGCAACAGAGAGGCGAATATGACATTGATATTTGACATTACAATAGAGAGGTGAATATGGCATTGATATTTGACATCAGAAGAGAGAGGCGCATATCCCTTTGATATGTGACATCACAATAGAGAGGTGAATCTGGCATTGATATTTGTCATGACAGCAGAGACGCGAATCTGGCATTGATATTTGACATCACAATAGAGAGGTGAATCTGGCATTGATATGTGACAACATAATAGAGCGGTGAATCTGGCATTGATATTTGGCATCATCATAGAGAGAAGAATCTGGCATTGATATTTGACATCAAAGTAGAGTGGAGAACCTGGCATTGATATGTGACATCACAATAGAGACGAAAATCTGGCATTGATGTGTGACATCACAACAAACAGGCGAATCTCGTGTTGATATGTGACATCACCATAGAGAGGCGAATCTGGTATTGATAATTGGCATCACAGCAGAGATGCGAGTATGATATTGATATATGACATCACAGCAGAGAGAAGAATCTGGCATTGATATTTGACAACACAATAGAGGGATGAATCTGGCATTGATAATTGACTTAACAACAGAGAGGTTAATCTGGCATTGATATTTGATATCACAACAGAGAGGCGAATCTGGCATTGATATTTGACATCACAACAGAGAGGCGAATATGGCATTGATATTTGACATCACAATAGAGAGGTCAATCTGGTATACATATTTGACATTACAATAGAGAGATGATTCTGGCATTGACATTTGATTTAACAATAGAGAGGTGAATTTGCCATTGATATTTGACATCACAATAGTGAGTTGAATCTGGCATTGATATTTGACTTAACAATAGAGAGGTGAATCTGGCATTGATATGTGACATCACAGTAGAGAGGCGAATTTGGCATTGATAGTTGACTTAACAATAGAGAGTTTAATCTGGCATTGATGTTTAACATCACAGCAGAGAGTCGAGTCTGGCATTGATATTTGACATCACAATAGAGAGGCGAATCTGGCATTCATATTTGACATCACAATAGAGAGGTGAATCTCGCATTGATATTTGACTTAACAATAGAGAGTCGAATCTGGCATTGATTTTTGACTTAACAATAGAGAGGTGAATCTGGCATTGATATTTGCCTTAACAATAGAGAGTCGAATCTGCCATTGATATTTGACTTAAAAAGAAAGAGTTGAATCTGGCATTGATATTTGACTTAACAATAGAGATGCGAATCTGGCATTGATATTTGACTTAACAATAGAGATGCGAATCTGGCATTGATATTTGACATCACAATAGAGAGGCAAAACTGGCATTGATATTTGACATCACAGCAGTGAGGCGAATCTGGCATTGATATTTGACATCACAATAGAGAGGCGAATCTGTCATTGATATTTGACATCACAGCAGTAAGGCGAATCTGGCATTGATATTTGACATCACAGCAGTGAGGCTAATCTGGCATTGATATTTGACATCAGAATAGAGAGGAGAATCTGGCATTGATACTTGACATCACAGCAGTGAGGCTAATCTGGCATTGATATTTGACATCAGAATAGAGAGGAGAATCTGGCATTGATATTTGACATCACATGAGAGACGCCAATCTGGCATTGATATTTGACATGACAATAGAGAGGTGAATCTGGCATTGATATTTGACATGAAAGCAGTGAGGCGAATCTGGCATTGATATTTGACATGACAATAGAGAGGAGAATCTGGCTTTGATATTTGACATGAGAATAGAGAGGTGAATCTGGCATTGATATTTGACATCACATTAGAAACGCGAACCTGGCATTGATATTTGACATCACAATAGAGAGGTGAATCTGGCATAGATATTTGACATCAGAAGAGAGAGACGAATCTCGCTTTGATATGTGACATCACAACAGAGAGGCGAATCTGGCATTGATATTTGACATCACAATAGAAAGGTGAATCTGGCATTGATATTTGACATCACAGCAGAGACGCGAATCTGGCATTGATATTTGACATCACAATAGAGAGGCGAATCTGGCATTGATATTTGGCATCACAAAAGAGAGGCGAATTCGGCATTGATATCTGATATGACAATAGAGAGGCGAAACTGGCATTGATATTTGACATCACAGCAGTGAGGCGACTCTGGCATTGATATTTGGCATCATAATAGAGAGGCGAGTCTCGCTTTGATATTTGACATCACAATAGAGAGGTGAATCTGGCATTGATATTTGACATCACAAGAGAGAGGCGAATCTTTCTTTGATCTGTGACATCACAATAGAGAGGCGAATCTGGCATTGATATTTGACATTACAATAGAGAGGCGAATCTCGCTTTGATATTTGACATCAAAATAGAGAGGTGAATCTGGCATTGATATTTGACATCAAAATAGAGAGGTGAATCTGGCATTGCTATTTGACATCAGAAGAGAGAGGCGAATCTCTCTTTGATATGTGACATCACAACAGAGAGGCGAATATGGCATTGATATTTGACATTACAATAGAGAGGCGAATCTCGCTTTGATATTTGACATCAAAATAGAGAGGTGAATCTGGCATTGATATTTGTCATAACAGCAGAGACGCGAATCTGGCATTGATATGTGACATCATAATAGAGCGGTGAATCTGGCGTTGATATTTGACATCAAAGTAGATTGGAGAACCTGGCATTGATATGTGACATCACAATAGAGACGAAAATCTGGCATTGATATGTGACATCACAACAAACAGGCGAACCTCGTGTTGATATGTGACATCACGACAGAGAGGCGAATCTGGTATTGATAATTGTCATCACAGCAGAGATGCGAGTATGATATTGATATATGACATCACAGCTGAGAGAAGAATCTGGCATTGATATTTGACAACACAATAGAGAGTTGATTCTGGCATTGACATTTGACTTAACAATAGAGAGGTGAATTTGGCATTCATATTTGACATCACAATAGAGAGGCGAATCTCACATGATATTTGACTTCACTATAGAGAGGTGAATCTGGCATTGATATTTAACATCACAGCATAATAGAGAGGCGAATCTGGCATTGATATTTGACATCATAATAGAGAGGAGAATCTGGCATTGATATTTGACATCACAGCAGAGACGAGAGTCCGGTATTGATATTTGACATCACAATAGAGAGTCAAAACTGGCATTGATATTTGACATCACATTAGAAACGCTAATCTGGCATTGATATTTGACATCACAATAGAGAGGTGAATCTGGCATTGATATTTGACATCACATTAGAAACGCTTATCTGGCATTGATATTTGACATCACACCAGTGAGGCGAATCTGGCATTGATATTTGACATCACAGCAGTGAGGCAAATCTGGCATTGATATTTGACATGACAATAGAGAGGCGAAACTGGCATTGATATTTGACTTAACAATAGAGAGGCGAATCTGCTATTGACATTTGACATCATTATAGAGAGGAGAATCTGGCATTGATATTTGACATCACAATAGAGAGGCGAATCTGGCATTGATATGTGACATCACAGCAGTGAGGCGAATCTGGCATTGATGTTTGACATGACAATAGAGAGGCGAAACTGGCATTGATATTTGACATCATAATAGAGAGGAGAATCTGGCATTGATATTTGACTTAACAATAGAGATGCGAATCTGGTATTGATATTTGACATTACAACAGAGACGTGAATCTGGCATTGATATGTGATATCACAATAGAAAGGTGAATCTGGCATTGATGTTTGACATCACAATAGAGAGGCAAAACTGGCATTGATATTTGACATCACATTAGAAAGCTAATCTGGCATTGATATTTGACATCACAATAGAGAGGCAAAACTGGCATTGATATTTGACATCACATTAGAAACGCTAATCTGGCATTGATATTTGACATCAGAATAGAGAGGCGAATCTGGCATTGATACTTGACATCACAGCAGTGAGGCGAATCTGGCATTGATATTTGACATCATAATAGAGAGGAGAATCTGGCATTGATATTTGACATCACAGCAGAGACGAGAGTCCGGTATTGATATTTGACATCACAATAGAGAGTCAAAACTGGCATTGATATTTGACATCACATTAGAAACGCTAATCTGGCATTGATATTTGACATCACAATAGAGAGGTGAATCTGGCATTGATATTTGACATCACATTAGAAACACTTATCTGGCATTGATATTTGACATCACAGCAGTGAGGCGAATCTGGCATTGATATTTGACATCACAGCAGTGAGGCAAATCTGGCATTGATATTTGACATGACAATAGAGAGGCGAAACTGGCATTGATATTTGACTTAACAATAGAGAGGCGAATCTGGCATTGATATTTGACATCATTATAGAGAGGAGAATCTGGCATTGATGTTTGACATGACAATAGAGAGGCGAAACTGGCATTGATATTTGACATCATAATAGAGAGGAGAATCTGGCATTGATATTTGACTTAACAATAGAGAGGTGAATCTGGCATTGATATTTGACATCAGAAGAGAGAGACGAATCTCGCATTGATATGTGACATCACAACAGAGAGGCGAATCTGGCATTGATATTTGACATCACAATAGAGAGGTGAATCTGGCATTGATATTTGACATCACAGCAGAGACGCAAATCTGGCATTGATATTTGACATGACAATAGAGAGGCGAAACTGGCATTGATATTTGACATCACAGCAGTGAGGCGACTCTGGCATTGATATTTGGCATCATAATAGAGAGGCGAGTCTCGCTTTGATATTTGACATCACAATAGAGAGGTGAATCTGGCATTGATATTTGACATCAGAAGAGAGAGGCGAATCTTTCTTTTTCTTTTTTTTTTTTTTTTTTTTCTTTAAACCTGTCCCGTTTGGTTCTTTTGCCATCAGAATTATTGTTTAAAGGCGAAGAAAGATGCCCAAGGGATTTACTTTACCAAATGGACCATCCCAGCCTTGCCGTAATGGTCCATTTGATTTACCTTTTATTGTTTATTTTATTGTATTTTATTTTTTTTACTTGCTAGATACGGGACAGGGGAAAAGAAAAGGGAGAAAGAAAGAGGGGGGAAAAAACAAAACAAAACAAAAAAAAACAGCGGAGAAGAGGGACGGGGATAAAGGGCAAAAAACAAAAACCAACAAAATAAGTAGACAAAAAATACATATATCGATCACCTGGTTCACCTGTTGACAAAGAAAAAAGAAAACAAGCAGAAGAAAACGAGAGTAATAGAATAAACAACATCACAATGATATATGGGAATATAACACTAAATACTTAATATTAAACATTATTGTGCAGCACGTAAGATCGACAGCGCACAGTGTGCTTTGAGGTAGGAGCCAAAAAGGGTGTAGTTTGTGTGTGTGATCACCTGTGTGTACACCTGTGAGCATGAGCGCGCTTGTATTTAAAAGGTTCCTTAATGTAATGATCTGCTAGAGGGTGTGGGGGGCCACAGTCCCATCCTCCAGGGCATGAAGCAGGTATGGAGGAGATCAAAACTCCAGACATCCAGAGGTCCCCAGAACACAAGAGACCAAGGAAGACCAACAGAGGGGCAGCCGCGCCACTGTCCCAGAAAGAGCTGAGGAGAGTCCCAGATGAGGGCTCACTCAGCAGCCGTGGAGCAGAAGCCAGAGGGGGTTGCAGTGACGTGCCCGTGAGCTCCGCCGGCAGCCAGCTGTGCCTGAGTGACCGAGCCCCAGGCCGAGAGGCCGAGGGCACCCCACCCCCGAAGTGGCCCGAGCGAGCACCAGGTTCCAGGCCCGGATAAGCAGCCACCAAGGAGTGAGCCGGTGTGTACCCGGACGCCCACCCCCGGACACAAAGAACCACCAACGAATCAATGTCTGAGGGCGTCAGCCACCGGCAGGGGAAGTGGTGGGGGGAGATAGGCCTCCAAACCTTGGAGGGCCTGAGATGTCCCCAGAGAGGTGGCGTCTGATACCCAACCTGACATATAGACACAGACATACAGGCACACTCAAATACAAACATCCATTCCCACCCTCATGCTCTCATAGGCAATTACTCCACACTCAACCAACGTGGAGACAGACATAAAGAGACGCTGTACACACAATCACACTCCCCAAGCGTATTCTAAGAACCGGGTCTAGGTACCCTTGCCCCTGGAGGGGGAAACTGCACCCAGACCCAGGTGGTGTTACCCTTTTCCCTGCAGTGGGGAGAAGCAGACTGCCCCGACTCCGCAGCAGCAGGGAGGCCCCACACACCAGACCCCAGTCGGACGGCCAACTCCTCCTCCTAGCCCCCCCGCTCCAGCAGGCCGCAGAGACCGGGGGTGTGAGAAGACTCCAAACCTCCCTCTACCCGCTCATATGTAGTGTTGATGTATATGTGTTCTAAGGTGCAATTAAAACCCAGGAGGGCATGGAACTACCTGCCAGGGAGCAGCAGGTAAGCGCATAGGCCCTCCTGATAGCCCTCAATGTCTACGTGTATTTAAAACTGAGAGGCGAATCTTTCTTTGATCTGTGACATCACAATAGAGAGGCGAATCTGGCATTGATATTTGACATTACAATAGAGAGGCGAATCTCGCTTTGATATTTGACATAAAAATAGAGAGGTGGATCTGGCATTGATATTTGACATCACAATAGAGAGGTGAATCTGGCATTGCTATTTGACATCAGAAGAGAGAGGCGAATCTCTCTTTGATATGTGACATCACAACAGAGAGGCGTATCTGGCATTGATATTTGACATTACAATAGAGAGGCGAATCTCGCTTTGATATTTGACATCAAAATAGAGAGGTGAATCTGGCATTGATATTTGACATCAGAAGAGAGAGGCGAATATCCATTTGATATGTGACATCACAGCAGAGAGGTGAATCTGGCATTGATATTTGTCATGACAGCAGAGACGCGAATCTGGCATTGATATTTGACATCACAATAGAGAGGTGAATCTGGCATTGATATGTGACATCATAATAGAGCGGTGAATCTGGCGTTGATATTTGGCATCATCATAGAGAGAAGAATCTGGCACTGATATTTGACATCAAAGCAGAGTGGAGAACCTGGCATTGATATGTGACATCACAACAAACAGGCAAATCTCGTGTTGATATGTGACATCACAATAGAAAGGCGAATCTGGCATTGATATTTGACATCACAATAGAAATGCGAATCTGGCATTGATATGTGACATCACAATAGAAATGTGAATCTTGCATTGATATTTGACATCAAAGTAGAGAGGAGAATCTGGCATTGATATGTGACATCACAATAGAGACGAGAATCTGGCATTGATATGTGACGTCACAATAGAGAGGCAAGTCTGGTATTGATATTTGACATCACAACAGAGCGGCGAATCTCGCACTGATATGTGACATCACAAAAGAGAGGCGAATCTGACATTAATATTTGACTTCACAATAGAGAGACGAATCTGGTATTAATATTTGACATCACAACAGAGAGGCGAATCTCGCATTGATATTTGACATCACAACAGAGAGACGAATCTAGCATTGATATTTGACATCAAAGTAGAGAGGCGAATCTGGCATTGATATGTGACATCACAACAGAGAGGCGAATCTCGCATTGATATTTGACATCACAACAGAGAGGCGAATCTCGCTTTGATATGTGACATCAAATCAGAGACTTGAATCTGGCATTGATATGAGACATCACAAAAGAGATCTGAATCTTGCATTGATATTTGACATCACAATAGAGAGGCAATTCTGGCACTGATATTTGACATCACAATAGTGAGGTGAATCTGGTATTTATATTTGACATCACAGCAGAGAGGCGAATCTGGAATTGATATGTGACATCACAATAGAGAGGCGAATTTGGAAGTGATATTTGACATCCAGATTGTTATGTTAAATATCAATGCCAGATTCGCCTCTCTGTTGTGATTTCAAATATCAATTCCAGATTCGCCTCTCTATTGTGAAGTCAAATATTAATGTCAGATTCGCCTGTCTTTTGTGATGTCACATATCAGTGCGAGATTCGCCGCTCTGTTGTGATGTCAAATATCAATACCAGACTCGCCTCTCTGTTATGATGTCACATATCAATACGTGATTCGTCTCTCTTTTGTGATGTCACATATCAATACCAGATTCGCCTCACTATTGAGATATCACATATCAATGCGTGATTCGCCTCTCTGTTGTGATGTCACATATCAATGCCAGATTCGCCTCTCTGTTGTGATGTCAAATATAAATGCGTGATTCCCCTCTCTATTGTGATGTTGTCAAAAGAAAATTGTACTCAGCAGTCAGTATAAGCTTTTAATGATATAAGTCTACATATGATAGAATACTGTATGATAACCTTTTGATGACTTTGACTGTTGTCCACTACAAGACCTGTTTCTGTTTTATAATTTCTTTCTCACAGCGATAATAGCTGAACAAGCAGGAAGAGGAGAGCTGGACACTTTTATCTGCGCTCCCTAACAAGAAGAGGGGCCGCGTCCTTCTGAATCTCACAACACACACACATACACCTGAACCTCTCTTATCTTCACTCCCTACGCACTAACGTTCCTCTGCCTATGAATAGACGTATTCACTGTTGTATTACTTTTGTATATAAATAAAGACCAGAGCGGTAACAGAGCGCTGATCACAGGGCCCCCACTCTGACGTGAGCGTTCTGTGACCGCCATTGCAAGTAAAGAGTTGCAGTGTGTGTATCTCTTCACTCTTAGACTCTTAGCTGAAGAAGTGTCTTTAGAATAAATCTCTTCAGATGTCACATATCAATGTGTGATTCGCCTCTCTGTTGTGAAGTCACATATCAATGCCAGATTCGCCTATCTATTGTGATGTCACACATGAGTGCGAGATTCGCCGCTATGTTGTGAAGTCACATATCAATACCATATTCGCGTCTCTGCTGTGATGTCACATATCAATGCCAGACTCGTGTCTCTGCTGTGATGTCACATATTAATGTCAGATTCGCCTCTCTATTGTGAAGTCAAATATCAATGCCAGTTTCTCCTCTCTCTTGTGATGTCAACTATCAATACCAGACTCGCGTCTCTGCTGTGATGTCAAATATCAATACCAGACTCGCGTCTCTGCTGTGATGTCACACATCAATACCAGACTCGCGTCTCTGCTGTGAAGTCAAATATCAATGCCAGAATCCCCTCTCTATTGTGATGTCACATATCAATGCCAGATTCGCCTCTCTATTGTGATGTCACATAGCAATGCGAGATTCGCCTCTCTACTGTGATGTCACATATCAATGCGAGATTCGCTTCTCTGTTGTGATGTCAAATATCAATACCAGATTCGCCTCTCTATTTTGATGTCACATATCAATGCCAGATTAGCCTCTCTATTGTTATGTCACATATCAATGCGTGATTCGCCTCTCTTTTGTGATGTCACATATCAATACCAGATTCGCCTCTCTATTGTGATCTCACATATCAATGCGTGATTCGCCTGTCTCTTGTGTTTTCAAATATCAATGCCAGATTCGCCTCTCTGTTGTGATGTCACATATCAATGCGTGATTCGCCTGTCTGTTGTGATGTCAAATATCAATGCCAGATTCGCCTCTCTGTTGTGATGTCAAATATAAATGCGTGATTCCCCTCTCTATTGTGATGTTGTCAAAAGAAAATTGTACTCAGCAGTCAGTATAAGCTTTTAATGATATAAGTCTACATATGATAGAATACTGTATGATAACCTTTTGATGACTTTGACTGTTGTCCACTACAAGACCTGTTTCTGTTTTATAAATTCTTTCTCACAGCGATAATAGCTGAACAAGCAGGAAGAGGAGAGCTGGACACTTTTATCTGCGCTCCCTAACAAGAAGAGGGGCCGAGTCCTTCTGAATCTCACAACACAAACACATACACCTGAACCTCTCTTATCTTCACTCCCTACGCACTAACAATCCTCTGCCTATGAATAGACGTATTCACTGTTGTATTACTTTTGTATATAAATAAAGACCAGAGCGGTAACAGAGCGCTGATCACATGGCCCCCACTCTGATGTGAGCGTTCTGTGACCGCTATTGCATGTAAAGAGTTGCAGTGTGTGTATCTCTTCACTCTTAGACTCTTAGCTGAAGAAGTGTCTTTAGAATAAATCTCTTCAGATGTCACATATCAATGTGTGATTCGCCTCTCTGTTGTGATGTCACATATCAATGCCAGATTCGCCTATCTATTGTGATGTCAAATATCAATGCCAGATTCGCCTCTCCATTGTGATGTCAAATATCAATGCCAGATTCGCTTCTTCATTGTGATGTCAAATATCAATGCCAGAATCGCCTCTCCATTGTGAAGTCACATATCAATGCCAAATTCACCTCTCCATTGTGATGTCACATATCAATGCCAGATTCGACTCTCCTTTGTGATGTCACATATCAATGCCAAATTCGCCTCTCCATTGTGATGTCAAATATCAATGCCAGATTCACCTCTCTATTGTGATGTCAAATATCAATGCCAGATTCGCCTCTCCATTGTGATGTCAAATATCAATGCCAGATTCACCTCTCTATTGTGATGTCAAATATCAATGCCAGATTCGCATCTCCATTGTGAAGTCACATATCATTGCCAAATTCACCTCTCCATTGTGATGTCACATATCAATGCCAAATTCGCCTCTCTATTGTGATGTCACATATCAATGCCAGATTCGCGTCTCTATTGTGATGTCACATATCAATGCCAGATTCGCCTCTCTATTGTGATGTCAAATATCAATGCCAGATTCGCCTCTCTACTGTGTTGTTAAATTACAATGCCAGATTCGCCTCTCTATTGTGATGTCAAATATCAATGCCAGATTCGCCTTTCTTTTGTGTTGTCAAATATCAATGCCAGATTCGCCTCTCTTTTGTAATGTCAAATATCAATGCCAGAATCGCCTCTCTATTGTGATGTCACATATCATTGCCAGAATCGCCTCTCTATTGTGATGTCACATATCAATGCCATATTCGCCTCTCTGTTGTGATGTCAAATGTCAATGCCAGATTCGCCTCTCTGTTGTAATGTCACATATCAATGCCAGAATCGCCTCTCTATTGTGATGTCACATATCAATGCCATATTCGCCTCTCTATTGTTTGAAATGCCCCTAATGATCGGCCCAAAGCAAGAACCAGTTTACCGCGCGTACAAAATAAGGGACTTGGAAGCGCTGGTTAAACAGCTTCCACCCATAACAGAGGGAGGAGCAGCTTGGTTGAGGAAGTTAAGAACCTTAACAGGAGGGGAGGAGCTAGCCACTGGAGACTTCCGTGCGATAGCAGGAAGATGTATGCTAGGCAGAGGATTAGCAGACGTAGAGGGAATTGCTAACACCACAGCCTACCCAATTGACATGCCATATAACACGGTGGAAGACAAGCTAGCTGATGCAGTCTGTGAGAAATATATGATACCAAATTTAGGGTCCATACCAAAGATTTCCTGGGACCCCAAATACACCCCCAGAGAATTTCTGGAGAGAGCTAAGCAAGCAAGCAAGCAATTTAAGGAACAATGGATGTCACAAACTGGCATACATCCAGGCCAGGAAGGAGAGCACAGAGCGTGGTTTCGCGCAGCGGTGCTGAAGGGGCTTCCGGACAAAGTAACAACAGATTTAGAAAAGAACCCAGATTTTACAGTGGCAGACTCTACTCAGTGGGAGAGACACGTGGTCCATCGGCTCCAGTTGGAACAGGACGAGGCGAACAAACAACTAGAAGACGCACAGGCGCAACTGTTGAAGTTACAGCTGAATGAAGCCCGTGAGAAGTATAATTCTAAGAAAAAAGAGCGGAAAGAGGCCAACAAAACTATGATGATTGTAAAGCCCAAAGCTGATCCCGTGCCTTACTGGCCAGATCTTGATCCTAACCTTTATGACTCTGCCACTTACAGACCCAGCTCTGATCAAGCTGGGCAAACAAACTTTGAAGCGCCGATATGTGGTCTCCCCACAAGTGCCTGTGAATCTGATGGGCAGAGACTTACTCATCAAACTGGGAGCCACTATCATGTGTTCTGATGGATTAACTGTGACTCTGCCAGGAGGAACGCCTCTCCCATGCCTGGAAACAAACTCAAAGAATCAGTACTTGATGCAAGACTGTGAACAACCCATAGCTGACATTTACTGGGGGCGCCTGGTAAAAGAAGGCATTCTGAGACAATACCAATAATGGAAACCCTGGATCATGAGCCTTGCGGTTTATTCCCCGCCTCGCGATCCCTACCACGTCACTCTTTTCTACGATGATTTCTACGATGATGTATACCGGGAAGGTCATCAGGCAAAGGAACTGGGATCAATGGTCAAGCGGGCGCTGGATAACATTTGGTGGCAAAGCACCCAAATTCCAAATGTCTGGTATACACCAAAATGTAAAACGTACCGTATCACTTGTTTGTCCAACGACACAGTGATACTAGAACATCAACAAATATCGAGAACACATGGCAGGGAGAGAACGGATCACCCAGACGCAGTGGCGGAACTTTCGTAATTGGCTGACACTCTGTGGTCTACTGGACCCACAGATGTCGGCCTAGCCAATTGTTCGCCTGTTCTGTTCCAGCTCAAGTAAGAAACACCAATTTCACGACCACAGTATAAGCACAAACCTGAAGCAGAGGAAGGGATTGCTGAGACGATTGAAGGGCTGCTGAAAGTAGGAGTGCTTGAGCCCTAGCAATCCTTTTGGAACACACCAATTTTGCCGGTGGAGAAACATGGGACAGGGAAGTACCGAATGGCGCATGACCTCAGGGCCATTAACGCCATATTACGTACTGACACTGTGCCCGTACCTAACCCGTACACAGCTCTAACAGCCATTACATGGGACCAAAAGTGGTTCACATGCATTGACCTTGCTAACGCATTCTTCTGTCTCCCCTTACACGACTCACTCAGAGACATTTTCTCATTCACATACAGAGGTCGCCAGTACAGATACACACGTCTGCCACAAGGCTTTGCACTCTCCCCTGGCATTTTCAATCAGGTGCTCAAAGAGGCCCTGTCACCTTGTCAGTTGCCTGAGGGGTGTACACTGATACAGTATGTCAGGGGTGGGCAGGGGTGGCCCCGAGGGCCGGTGTCAGCCATTGGTGTGTGTAGATGCTCTGACCGGCTGGCCAGAAGCATGGGCTACTAAAAGGGAGGATGCTAAAAGTGTGATTAAGTGCTTAATCAATCATTATATTCCCAGGCACGGGTTTCCCAAGCGCATTAGATCAGACAATGGGACCCACTTTAAGAACCAAGACCTGGCGGAGGTGGAGAGGATGTTGGGAGTAAAACACAGGTTTGGGACAGTGTACCATCCTCAATCTCAAGGGAAAGTAGAGAGAATGAACTTAAACTTGAAAAACAAGTTGTCTAAAATTTGTGCACAGACGGGGCTAAATTGGGTTTCAGCCCTGCCAATTGCTCTAATGACTATAAGATGTTCTGTTAACCAATCCACAGGTTTCACACCCTACGAGCTGCAGACGGGAAGGCAGTTCAGAGCACCCTGGACAGCGGTCCCGGCGGAACCGAGTATCAAAAGTAACAGGTCTCATGTAGAATATTGGAATGAATTAAAAGCTCTTGTCTCGAGTTTCACAAAACAGGTTACGCCTGGAGTACACACTGTGGACAGGGCGACCCCTGAGGCAAAACCGGTGTGGCTGAAGGTCATCAAACGCAAGTGGAAAGAGTCCTGCTGGACCGGTCCGTACGAGGTGACTGCCCGGATGGCTACAGCAGTTCAACTGAAAGGAAAAGGCGACACCTGGTTCCACTGGTCGCAGTGTGCACTAGCAGACGAGAGCTTGGTGGAGGAAAACTTGTCTCCACCCAACACAGGTGTCAACGAAATACAGAGGCATAATAAATCCTCTCACCTGTGCAACGGGCCGACCAGCAGTCTACCTGGGAGGCTGAAGAAAGAAGAGGGGTATCGCAGAAAGTCGCCGCGCCAGCGAAAAGGAGTGGTAACAAATCAGTAACTCCAGAAAGGGGAGAAATTTCTAGCCAAAGTGCAAAAGAACACACAACACAATGCAAACACACGAATCAGAGATACGTAATGAGAAAAAACTTATTAAAATGTTCCTTACAACCACATGTTTATTATATGCAATAATATTGACCATGGCTGTGTGTTTTATTGTCTATATTTTGCAGAGCACCCAAGGCCACTTGTCCAAACACGGAGGCCAGTCCAGCACAGCACTTCCTGAGACATTAATTGTCGAAATGGGACCATTGAGAAGACCAAAGCGCGAGGTGTCAGGTAAAGGGGATGAGTGCCTCCGCACAAATAATGGCATAGAACTGGACTACGTTTAAGGGTCCACAAGCTCATTCACGTTTGACTTGTGTGAGGTCATTGAGTGTAAAGGGGCTAGTAGCAGCTGGAGGGGATATGATGTGTGGGTCTGTAATCACCCAATGATATGCACCAGGAGAGGGAGCCCTTATTCCAGTCCAGGGATCCATCGTTCAGGGGGAGTATATACAGCAGGGCAATGGTGTTCCTGGGATAACGTGGTAAGTTGGACAGGAGTAGGGTGGCAGCCATATGTGCCGGGAGGCTTAAAGGGAATAGCAATTCAGAGGGATTTTTCTGCATCCCAGAACCCTATCACACTTTCTCTAGGTCCGTGGAGCTCCCTGCCCAAATCTGAAAGTCCGGGTGGTGTATTCTATCTGGTAATTGGGGTAGATGTGTCGGGAACAGATCCAATTGGGGTAATTAGAGTTAACTTAGTCAATCCAAAACCTAAGCTGGTCATAGAAAAAACTGTCACACACACGATTAACAATACAATAAACTCTGTCACACACTCCACAGGGCAATTGGGGAACGAGTCGTCAACTGTAGCACCAGAGGAGCAAGAACCAAAAGGTAGACGAGTCCTGACGGTGGATTACACTAGGTTGAAGCCTCAGGACCTAATTGAGCGTGCCGCCGGGTTCAGTGACAGTAACCTCTGGCTGGACTGGGTGGCTCAAAATGCTAAAGAACAACATGTATCTGATTGTGTTGTCTGTGCTTCAGCCAGACCACGTTTGTTCACGGAGCCCGCACCACTGTATCCAGAGGACAAGTGGGGCTATGACTGTATGCTGCGGCTGACTAAAAGTGCAGTGAGTACTGGCAACTGCACTCTGTTGTCTAGTTTATTTCCCCCAATCCCGAAACAGACAAAAGCAGGACCATTTGTGCCAAAACAAGATAACTATACATGTTTCAAGTTCTCCACAGATACGGTAAAGTACAAGGTGGGAGACATTGACCCAAGCTGGTGCTCCGTTACTCTGACGGGGAGAACCACAAACAATGTAAGTGACCCAAACACGCTGATTGGAACATGGGCAAGAAGTGGGCTGTATTATTATTGTGGGCAGAACACCCTTTTGGTCCGTGTTGCTCTGGGAAGCGAGGGAACGTGTGCCATGGTGCGACTGTGGGCCATACCACAACACAACACACGTACATTGGCAGCCAGACATAACAGACACATCTTAGTGAAGAGAGGGACACAGGGGACACATGCTTTCAATCCTAGGCTGAACTCACCTACCTGGATTGACTCAATAGGAGTGCCCAGGGGAGTTCCAAATGAGTATAAACTAGTAGACCAAGTAGCTTCAGGATTTGAAAGTACATTCATCTGGATAACGCCTAATAAGGATGTTGATCGTGTAACCCAGTGTTAAAAACGGGATTAAAAGCATAAATATTAATACTCTTTTGATTAAAATACTAATTTCATGATGGTAATAAATATTGATAAAAAGAAGTTAAATATAATAAATACTGATAAAAAGCATGTAAACATAAGTTTAATTAATATGTACGTATGTATATGTAATATATAAATGGTGTGGGGGCAGGACTTAGTCCTGTGGAGTGTGTTTGTTAGATCCACTGAGCGACCAATCATTGGCTGGTCTGACCCTCCCCCAGTCTGTGTGCGCTGCTCAGACACCTGTGTGTGCCTTCGTGTGCCAGTCAGATACGTCAGAGACACAGACGGTGAAAGATCCATTTACCCGTGCGGCGAAGAAGCTAGCTGGATAGTGAAAGCCCTTTTTCGGCGAGAATAATAAGATTGATACCTTATTCTAGAGGCCGTGAGCCAGCGTGAGCACTGTGAAGCCCCGTGTAGCATTTGTTGCTTCACATGGTAAGTCCCAGGCAGTACATGTGCACTAGCATAGCATGCTACGCTAGCCATTTTGCAATGAAAGTGCCCTTTCCGAGGCTAAAGCAAGTAGCACTGAGTCTGCTGCACTTTATACGAAATGTTCTTTAAAGGTTCATGTCACATTACTGTGGTATTGATGTATAATGTATGGTTTTGTGCGAAGTTGTTATGTTAGCACATGTTCACTTTTCTCATGGTGCTAATTATAGTTCTGCAACGTGAAAGCAACGTGAAATTAAATGCCTTCACCTGCACTTTACTTAGTAGAAACTTGATAAGTCTCAAGCCAATGTGTATTTTAATGCACTGCTGAGCTATTTTGTATTATTTTAAATGTGTGTTTCCCATGCACTTTTTCCCTTTGAAATTAGAATAATTTGTTGTACAACATCGAATGTTTTGAAAGAAATTTAGAAACACTACAAGCAAGTAGTAGTAATAATAAGTTACAGACATGATAGCTTAAATGTTGAACTACTGTGTTCTGGCCTGGTCCCCAGCTCAGGCGAGCCAGCCAGGAGCCTAGAGTGTTGTGTGACAACATTGGAATCCTCTATGACCTTTGATCAGACCCTCACATACTGTGAAAATGGATTTTGTCAAGAAGTATGCCATTAAAGTACCAAATGCCTTTATTGTTAGCGGTGTTACAGATAGAGAGAAAGACAAAGAGGTATTTGAGTTTCTGGAGCAACATGGTACTATTCGTAGAGTACTCGCTGTCGATGATGACTCTTCTGCATTCCACAAAAGTCAGATTGTAGAGTTCGAGTCCGGTGCAGCCGTTGAAATATTAGGACCTAAGCTGCCTTACCTCTTACAGTCCACTGACAATCCAGATGTCAGTTACCGCATTCGAGCCTTAACTGACGTCTATACTAAGACCGTAGGGGGCAATGTTACTGAGGCTTACATTAGCAACCTGAAGGGTTTAGCCAAGTTAAGTGGGAAGGATTTCGAAGAAGTGTTGCGGCAGGCCATATCCACAATAGGGAAGACCATCGAAGCTGCTGAGACAGCTGAGATAAACCCTGAAAATGATACTGCTGACCAGACTTGCCCTGTGGTAGGATCCACACAACTTGGAGCCTCACCTTCAGTCTTAACTGAACTGCCTCACCCTCCTGAACCCATTCAGGGCACATTCCAACGCCCCATGAGACCAAACTTGACACCTCAAATATTGAGCCCAACTGACCTCAACCCACCAGAGGTTCAGAAAATAGTAGTTGAGCATGTTGTCAAGAGTGTTGAGAAGACATCACATGCTCACTCTACATTAAGACTCAGAGCTTTCTCTGGCAAGATGCCCAGACCTTACAGCGAAGCTGACTATGAAACATGGCGTTCTCATGTTGACTTGTTGATGGAAGATGCTTCTTTGTCTGAGTTGGAAAAAACTCGTAAGATACTTGAAAGTCTCCTTGCTCCTGCTTCTGATGTCATCCGCCCTCTTGGGCCAGAAGCCACTCCTGCAGACTATCTTAAACTTCTGGATTCAGCTTTTAGCACCGTCGAAGATGGTGAGGAACTGTTTGTACGCTTCATGAACACCCTCCAAGATCACGGTGAAAAGCCCTCTGCTTATCTGCTTCGTTTGCAGGTGGCAGTCAATCACACTGACAGGGGATTTCTTTAAATCACCTTGCCGTTCTTCAGCTAAGACATCTGAGTTAGAAAACACAAACACTGCAGTTCTTTCACTCGCGAGGACGGTCACAGAGCGCTCGCACAAGAGACACTCATGGACTCGCGCTTTGTCACCATCTGCGTTCTTTATTTATACAAGATTGTTCTGTGTGTGTGTGTGTGTTACAAAGATAACAACGTCACTCAGAGCAGCGGGTTTTTCCATTTTCTACATCTGTGTGTTCTTGTAAAAAGAGCTGAGGTTTCACTTCTCTACATCTAAATGTTCTCTGAAAACAGGAAGCGGTTATTTGCTGAATGGGTTCATCACACAAGTTACTAGGTGAAAAGTCATGTAGACATATGGTTTGCTTAGTGATACATAAAAGAATACATTTCATGTAGCTGATAACACTATATAAAAACAATTTTCCTTTGACACACACCGTGCGCAGAGGTGGGCTTGAACCACATGAAGTAAATAAGCAGCTTCTTAAACAGTTTTACAGAGGCTGCTGGGATGATAACTTGCTAATGGAGTTGCAGTTGGAGCTAAAGCATAAGGAGCCACCCACGTATGCAGAGCTATTGCTTCTCCTGCGTACTGCAGAAAACTGCCAAGAAGTTAAAAGCACACGAATGAAGAAACACTTTAGCGCCACAAAACCAAAAGCAGTGTCTCATGAACAGATGGTCACTGAAATAAATGCAGATGTTTATCCATCAAAGTCAGATAGTCTAGAAGAACTCAAAAAACAAGTTGGCGATCTAAAAAGCCAATTAGCTGCCGTCGTGAAGCCAAAGAAACAAGCAACACTGAAGACAGTTCGAACAAGGAAACCTGAAAATAAAAAACCTGACCATGCCAAACCTGAAAACTCACCTCCACCCAGCCGCCGCAGTACTAGGCCCAAGCCCTGGTATTGCTTCTGCTGTGGGGAAGATGGACATATAGTAGCCACTTGTGAGTCAGAGCCCAATCCTGCCCTTGTAGTTGCAAAACGAAAGGAACTAAGAGTGAGAAGGCAGATATGGGACAGGCAGAATGACCAGCTTTCTTTAAACTAAATTCTGCCTCCGTTGCGGGACAAATGGAGGCTGATGCTTTGTTAACCCGTCCCACCCAGGTTAAACAAAAAGCTTCACCTAAAAAGTGTGCCAGCCTAAAGTCACACACAAAAACAGATTCCTTTGACCTTCCTAAAGGTCTAATTGGTACAAAGAGTACTGCACAAGTGAAAGTTAATGGTCACACAGTGAGTTGTTTGCTAGATACTGGTTCCCAGGTGACTACAGTCCCCGAGTCCTACTATTGTCTGCATTTGTCCTCTCATGAGATTGGCACCCTCAACTTTTAGAAGTTGAGGGTGCCAACGGTCAGTCTGTGCCTTACTTAGGCTACATTGAACTGCATGTCACTTTCCCAAAAGACTTCCTTGGCATTGAAGCTGAAGTTGTCCCCGATGTGCGCACAGCTTCTCGGTCCTTAGTGCTAATTGGGACAAACACATTAGATGTACTTTATGAGCTGTACTCTGACGCATGCCATGAACTGCAGCTGAACCTGCCATATGGCTATAGGGCAGTTCTAAAAGTTCTTGAATCACGACACAAACAGTCCAAAGATAGTAGTCTTGGTTTAGTGACGATGCACAACAAAGAGCCACAGTTGATTCCAGCAGGCCAAACTGTTGTTCTAGATGGTGATGTAGCTGTGTCAGCCGGTTATGGTGAAAAGTCCGTCTTGTTAGAGTATCCACGAATGTCAGCCTTACCTGGTGACATCCTTGTGAAACCTTGTCTCATAGACCTACCTGAACGAGCACCTTACTTTGTTCCAGTTATACTTACCAATGAATCCGAACATGGTGTGACAATCCCTCTAAATTGTGTCATCGGAGAAGTCAGTGCATATCAAAGAGTTCTATCTCACGAACACTCAGTGAGAACTCCAAGATCCCGAACTGAGCAGAAGTCAAATGTAACATATAACTTTGACTCTTCCCCTATTAGCGCTGAATGGAAGGAGCGCGTAACCGAAAAGCTAAGCCATATGCCCGAAGTGTTTGCACAAAATGATCTCGACTTTGGAAAAATGGATCAAGTGAAACATGCAATCAGATTGTCAGATGAAACACCGTTCAAGCGTAGAGCACGTCCCATACATCCGAACGACCTGGAAGCAGTCCGTAAGCACCTCAAAGAACTGCAAGAAACTGGCGTGATCAGGGAATCTACCTCCCCTTTCTCTTCACCCATTGTAGTCGTGCGGAAGAAAAATGGTGAAGTCCGCCTCTGTATCGACTACAGAAAGCTTAACGCACAGACTATAAAAGATGCTTACGCTCTCCCCAATTTGGAGGAAACGTTTTCCACCTTGATCAGGTCACAATGGTTCTCTGTCCAGGATTTAAAATCGGGGTATTACCAAATTGAGATGGAGGAGCTGGACAAACCCAAGACGGCGTTCGCGTGTTCCATCTGCTTTTGGGAATTTAATAGAATGCCCCAAGGCATTACAAACGCCCCCAGCACATTCCAACGGCTCATGGAAAAATGTATGGGCAACATGAACCTGCGTGAAGTGATCGTGTTTCTTGATGACATCATTGTATTCTCCAAGACACTTGAAGAACATGAGGCTTGCTTAATGAAAGTTCTTGATCGCCTGAAAGAATATGGGCTCAAACTCTCCCCCGAAAAATGCAAGTTTTTCCAAACTTCTGTCAGATATCTTGGGCACATTGTGTCCAGCAAGGGAGTGGAGACTGACCCTGAAAAGGTGGAAGCCTTAAGTACCTGGCCTGTGCCCCGTGATCTTAAACAGCTCCGCTCATTCTTAGGCTTTTCAGGGTACTACAGGCGGTTCATTAAGAACTATTCGAGTATCGTTAAGCCCCTCACTGACTTAACATCAGGCTACCCTCCATTGCGCAAAAGCACAAAGCCTAAAGCTAAGTCTGTCCAGTACCATGACCCCAAGACACCTTTCGGCGAGCGATGGACTCCCTCTTGTGATCTTGCTTTCAAAACCATCATTGAGAAGCTCAGTACTGCGCCTGTATTGGGTTTTGCTGACCCTAAACTGCCATATATGCTCCATACCGACGCCAGCACTACAGGGCTTGGCGCCGCGCTCTATCAAGAGCAGAATGGCCAGACCAGGGTAATAGCTTATGCAAGCCGTGGGTTGTCTAGGAGTGAATCTCGTTATCCCGCCCATAAGTCAGAGTTTTTAGCCTTGAAGTGGGCAGTGACGGAGAAGTTTGCAGATTACTTATATGGAAATCAGTGTACTGTCATAACAGACAGTAATCCTCTGACGTACATATTAACTACTGCTAAGATGGATGCCATGAGTTACAGATGGTTAGCTGCCCTGTCAACGTTTAGCTTTAAGCTCCAGTACAGAGCAGGCAAGCTTAACTCAGATGCAGATGGCCTTTCTAGACGGCCACATGGCGAGTTGCTTAACGACGCAGTGTCCCAAAAAGAGCTCGACCACATACAGCAGTTCACACAAAATCACCTGTCCCTACCTGACAGCAGTTTAAGTCCTGAAGTACTGTCTACTATATGTGAGAAACACCTTGTATGCAGCTCTCAAAATGACACCATCCCTTTGGTTCACTCGCTAGCCATTTCTGCAGCTGCCATTCCAGGTGACTTTGTCAATGAAAATGACTGTGGTGGTCTTCCTGTTATACCCCATATGTTCCCTGAACAGATCACAAACGAACAAAGAACAGACCCTTGTCTGAGGGAAGTCATTGCACAAATTGAAACTGGAGAAAAGGTCCCACCAACTGGGCGAGCTAAACTTCCTGATATCAACCTTCTACTCCGAGAGTTCAATCGATTGGAGATGCACAATAACATCCTGTACCGAACTCGCCGAGATGGAGGAGATGTTACTTACCAGCTTGTCTTACCTGAACAGCTCCGTGACTCAGTCTTCCAAAGCCTCCACTGTGACATGGGCCACTTAGGCACTGAGTGTACCTTAGATCTTGCCCAAACAAGGTTCTATTGGCCTCACATGGCAGCATATATAGAACATAAGATCAAAACATGCAACCGCTGTGTAAGACGCAAAACTCCTCCAGAAAAAGCAGCCCCACTTGTGAATATCAAATCCAGCAGACCCCTCGAATTAGTCTGCATGGACTTCCTGTCCATTGAGCCTGATTGAAGTAATGTGAAGGATGTGCTTGTATTAACCGATCATTTCACGAAATATTCATTAGCCATCCCTACCAGCAATCGGAAAGCTCAGACCGTTGCAAAAGCCCTTGGGACAACTTCATAGTCCACTATGGGATACCCGAACGCTAGCATAGCGATCAAGGTCCCGACTTCAAGTCCCACATTATCCAAGAGCTTTGCAAGATCATGGGCATTCGCAATATCCGGACAACACTCTATCACCCCAGAGGGAACCCGGTAGAATGTTTCAATAGAATGTTACTAAGTATGCTAGGTACTCTTGAGGAAAAGGACAAAACTCAGTTGCACAACTATGTCAAACCACTCGTTCATGCGTACAATTGTACGAAAAATGATACAACTGGTTTTGCCCCATATAAGTCAATGTTTGGCCGTCAGCCAAGATTACCAATCGATCTAGCATTTGGGCTGCCCTTTAACAACAAAAGTTTTAAGTCGCATTCTCAGTACATAACAAAACTAAAGGCAACTCTACAAGAGACCTACAAACTAGCAACAGACCATGCTAACAAAATAGCAGAAAGAAACAAAACAAGGTTTGAAACCCTCAAAACTAGAGCCAGGTGACAGAGTTTTGGTGCGTGCAGTCCGTCTCAGAGGCAAACACAAGCTAGCCGACAAGTGGGAGACTGATATTCACGTTGTGGTGAACCAAGCAGGTGACTTGCCCGTCTACAGTATAAAACCCCTAACGAAAGAGGGCCCAGTCCGCACAGTCCACTGCGATCTCTTGCTCCCTTGTGGTTTTCTTGCCCCTGTTGAGGAGAAACCTGTCCAACCAACTCATGTACGCAAACCAAAAACAAGGCAATCACCTAAACAACATGGGGAATGTGATCATTCAGAATTGGAAGATGAGGATGTCTGTTGGTTCAGAGAGGAACCTATTCAAGAGCCCATAAAGGTCACTCGAGTCTATGAGATTCCCCAGCCAAAGACACACCCTTACGATCAGAAGCATGCTGAAACTCACTTACCCGGAGGAGATAACTTACATGAACATGACAACTTGCCTAGAAGTGACAACTTACATGAACGTGACAACTTGTCTGGAGGTGACAATTTAACCGGATGTGACAACTTACCTGAATGTGGAAATCCACTTGGATGTGGAAGCCTAGAGGAGAGTGAAACCATGGTGGAACACTCAAACACTGATAATGAATGCGAGAGTGACACTAACTTACCTGATGGACCTGCCTGTGATGGGCCAGTGAAAGAAGACAACTCAAATGATAATCAAGCAAACTCAAGTCAGTCAAATACTGACAGTGAAGCCGCAGCGACTATAAGGTGCTCAGAGAGAACAAGAACCCAACCAGAACGACTACAATATAGTCAGTTGGGAAATCCCCTCGTTTCCATTGCCCAGTCCCTGTTTCAAGGTCTAAGCCTGGCTTTTACCAGTGCCTTGACAGAACAAGATTCTGTGGTCATCCCCAGGAATGCTGGTTCCCCTGTCATTACCGTTTAGCTATCCCATGCAAAGGGACTTGCATGATTCTAAGGGGGGATAGTGTAACCCAGTGTTAAAAACGGGATTAAAAGCAAAATTATTAATACTCTTTTGATTAAAATACTAATTTCATAATGGTAATAAATACTGATAAAAAGCATGTAAACATAAGTTTAACTAATATGTACGTATGTATATGTAATATATAAATGGTGTGGGGGCAGGACTTAGTCCTGTGGAGTGTGCTTGTTAGATCCACTGAGCGACCAATCATTGGCTGGTCTGACCCTCCCCCAGTCTGTGTGCGCTGCTCAGACACCTGTGTGTGCCTTCGTGTGCCAGTCAGATACGCCAGAGACACAGACGGTGAAAGATCCGTTTACCCGTGCGGCGAAGAAGCTAGCTGGATAGTAAAAGTCCTTATTTCGGCGAGAATAATAAGAGTGATACCGTATTCTAGAGGCCGCGAGCACTCTGAAGCCCCGTGTAGCATTTGTTGCTTCACATGGTAAGTCCCAGGCAGTACATGTGTGCTAGCATAGCATACTACTTGCCGCTAGCTCCGATGCTAACTTCCGCTAGCCATTTTGCAATGAAAGTGCCCTTTCCGAGGCTAAAGCAATTAGCACTGAGTCTGCTGCACTTTATACGAAATGTTCTTTAAAGGTTCATGTCACATTACTGTGGTATTGATGTATAATGTATGGTTTTGTGCGAAGTTGTTATGTTAGCACATGTTCACTTTTCTCATGGTGCTAATTATAGTTCTGCAACGTGAAAGCAACGTGAAATTAAGTGAATTCACCTGCACTTTACTTAGTTGAAACTTGATAAGTCTCAAGCCAATGTGTATTTTAATGCACTGCTGAGCTATTTTGTATTATTTTAAATGTGTGTTTCCTATGCACCTTTTCCCTTTGAAATTAGAATAATTTGTTGTACAACATAGAATATTTTGAAAGAAATTTAGAAACACTACAAGCAACTAGTAGTAATAATAAGTTACAGACATGATAGCTTAAATGTTGAACTACTGTGTTCTGGCCTGGTCCGCAGGTCAGGTTTTTTTCCTTTGCTTATTTGGATTGGATTGGTTTTGAGGACCTGAGAAGAATCGAGGATCCCTTTTCCAGTACTGGATGGCGAGCCCAGCCCAAAGAGCCGGATGAACTGGTAGATTGTAACCCGACTGGTTACAAACACACTGAGTGACTATTGAACATTGACAGACTGAAATTGACTTTAAAAAAAGGACACAAAAGACAATATATCCTTGGTTCGACCATTTGTGGGGTTTATTTTATTTTATTTTGTTTTTAAGAAGCGTGCTCTACCTTTGTTAAATGTGCACAACCTGCTAAACTTTAATAATTGTCAATAAATGCAATTGTGTTTTCTACACCTACTGCGTACAAGTCCTCTGTTGTCACACACCCTTGGCTCCTACGAATCTAGAACCTGTCTGATCTGGCCCATATTTCCCTTCTGTCCTCGTACTGTGGTTAAAGGTAACTACACTGCCCATACTACATGCAAAGAAGGCAAGAAGTAGCACTAACAGGTCTTACATGCCCATTACTAGTATTGCACCACCAGTGTTACAATCACATAAATTATGTTCATTATAATTTGCTGAGACTCTCTAACCTAACCAGTGACGCCATAGAAGGGTTCGCAGAAGAATTGGGTCCGACCTCTGTGATGGGAGTGCAAAATCGAATGGCCCTTGATATGTTGTTGGCGGAGAAGGGGGGCGTATGTGCAATGTTTGGAGACATGTGCTGCACCTTCATCCCCAATAACACTGCTCCAGATGGATCAGTAACTCGAGCCCTGGAGGGCCTTAAAACTCTGTCTAAAACCATGCATGAGCACTCAGGAATTGACAACCCGCTGGAGAGTTGGATGGCATCCGTGTTTGGACAATGGAAAGGTTTGGCTATATCTGCAATGCTCGCAACATTCTTAGGGTTACTGGTCACCTGTGGTTGTTGTCTCATTCCTTGTGCCAGAGGATTGTTGGTAAAGGTAATAACGAGGGCAGTGGACCCCGGAGCGGTGGTTCCGGTGTTTCAGTGTCCACTGATAACCTCTGTAGTAACTGAGGGGGCTGAGGAGTGACACAACACCAGGTGTGGTGAGCTTCCAAAAGAAAGCTCAAGAGAGGGAATGTGGAGATACAGAAATTATTTTATTGCTACAATATAACCTGCATTATTAACAGTGCCGTAATAATATACCTTACAGCACTGATATTGTATTAAAGATGTTTGCCACCATATTAACCTTTATTACAGGTGCAGCCATAATCATTTTATACACACATTGCATTTTTGTGCTCATTCAGAGTTGATGTTCAGTCTATTAAAGGTTTTAAGCTTTGTGAAGCGCTATGTCTTCACAATCTATTCTGTAAGTGACTGGAGCATAGAAGGACTGCATACACGCTTGAAATTCATTTAGCTTCTAACTGCATTTTAGTTTACTTGGCAACAGATGACAGAGGACCAGTCAAGAGAAGTACCAGCCCCAAGAACCTTCTGGGCTTCAAACTTATTGCCTTACATGGAAGGTGTTAACTAAAGAGGAACTGTCTGTAAATTTAAAGATGTACCATTTACTGTAATCAACGTCTTTGATCTGTAATTGACTCCATGAATGGGGCGTTATCCCTGTTGCTTTAAAAGTATTCTCAAATGTATTTTTATCAGAAAACGTGTGCTAATGTGATGTTGCCATACTTCTTCTCCTGTGTGTGTTTTAATAAACTCATCGTTTGATTGCACTCTTCTGGGCATCCGTTGGTTTGTTTCATTGCTCAACATTGCTTGGTTTTGCGACACAAACTAAGTCAAAACCATTAAATACCTAAGCAGCCTGTGCCAGGGATCTGTGTTTGCTGATACCTGGCACCGTGCACTGAAGTTTTACACCAAACAAAATAAGTCAAAACTATTAAACACCTACGCAGTGTGTGCCAGGGATCTGTGTCAGCCGATCCCTGGGACTGTGCACTAAACTTTCTGATCACATAAACTAAGCCAAAACCGTTAAATACCTAACAAGTCTGCACCAGGGTTCTGTGTCAGCTGATCCCTGGGACAGTGCACTAAATTTCATGAACAAATAAACTAAGAGAAAAACATTAAATACCTGACCAGCCTGCGCCAGACATCTGTGTCAGCTGCTCCACGCGACCGAGCACTTAAGGTTTACATCAAATAAACTAAGAGAAAAACATTAAATACCTAACCAGCCTGCGCCAGACATCTGTGTCAGCTGCTCCATGCGACCGAGCACTGAAATTTTATATCAAATAAACTAAACCAAAACCATTAAATACCTAACCAGCCTGTTCATGGGATCTGTGTCAGCTGATCCCTGCGACGAGCACTTAAAGTTTATATCAAATAAACTAACCTAAAACCATTAAATACTTAACCAGCCTGCACCAGACATCTGTGTCAGCTGATCCCTTGGACAATACACTAAACTTTCTGATCAAATAAACTAAGTCTAAACCATTAAATACCTAGCCTGCCTTTGGCAGGGATCTGTGTGAGCTGATCCCTGGGACCGTGCAATGAAGTTTTACATCAAATAAACAAAGTTTAAACCATTAAATACCTAACCAACCTGTGCCAGGGATCTGTGTCAGCTGATCCCTGGGACGGTGCACTGAAGTTTTAGATCAAGAAAACTAAACCAAAACCATTAACTACCTAACCAACTTCTGCCAGGGATCTGTGTCAGCTGATCCGTGGGACCATGCACTGAAGTTTTAAATCAAATAAACTGATCCAAAACCATTAAATACCTAACCAGCCTGCACCAGACATCTGTGTCAGGTGATCCCTGGCACCATGCACTAAACTTTCTGATCAAATAAACTAAGCCAAAACCATTAAATACCTAACCAGCCTGTGCCAGGGATCTGTGTCATCTGATCCCTGAGACTATGCAGTGAAGTTTTACATCAAATAAAGTAATCCAAATCCATCAAATGCCTAACCAATCTGTGCCAGGGATCTGTGTCAGCTGATCCCTGGGACCATGCACTGAAGTTTTGCATCAAATAAACAAAGTCAAAACCATTAAATACCTAACCAGCCTGCGCCAAGGATCTGTGTCAGTTGATCCGTGGGACCATGCACTGAAATTTTACATCAAATACACTAAACCAAAACCATTAAATACCTAACCATTCTGTGGCAGGGAACTATGTCAGCTGATCCCTGCTACTGAGCACTGAAGTTTTTTCAACAAATAAAAAAGCCAAAACCAATAAACACCTAACAGCCTCCGCCAGGAACTGTGTCAGCTGATCCCTGGGACCATGCACTAAAGTTTTAGATCAAATAAAAAAAACCAAAACCATTAAATACCTAACCAGCCTGCGCCAGAGATCTGTGTCAACTAAACCCTGTGACCGTGCACTGAAGTTTTACATCAAATAAAGTAATCCAAACCATTAAATACCTAACCAGCCTTTGTCAGGGATCTGTGTCAGCTAATCCGTGGGACTCTGCACTGAAGTTTTACATCTAATAAACTAGGACAAAACCATTAAATACCTAACCAGCCTATGCCAGGGATCTGTGTCAACTGATCCCTGGGACCGTGCACTGAAGTTTTACATCAAATAAACTGAACCAAAACCATTAAATACCTACGCAGCCTGTTCATGGGATCTGTGTCAGCTGATCCCTGGGACCGAGCAGTGAAGTTTTATATCAAATGAACTAAACCAAACCCATTAAATACCTAACCAGCCTGTTCATGGGATCTGTGTCAGCTGATCCGTGGGACTATGCACTGAATTTTTTACATCTAATAAACTAAGCCAAACCATTAAATACCTAAGCAGCCTTTGCCAGGGATCTGTGCCAGCTTATCCGTGGGACTATGCACTGAAGTTTGACATCAAATAAAGTAAACCAAAACCATTAAATGCCTACGCAGCCTGTTCATGGGATCTGTGTCAGCTGATCCGTGGGACCATGCACTGAAGTTTTACATGAAATAAACTAAGCCAAAACCATTAAATACCTAACCAGCCTGTTCCAGGGATCTGTGTCAACTGATCCCTGGGACAGTGCACTGAAGTTTTACATCAAATAAACTAAACCAAAACCATTAAGAACTGTTGTGGGATTTCTCTTTAGTGTATTGTCCTTTAATGTATTGTATTGCTTTCATGTTACTTAGTTTAGTATGTCTGGTTCACACCTCATTCACGCTGGGAAACAGACGGTGAGAAACTGGTGAATGTCTCCCAGGATGCGGAAGCTCACACAGGAAGGCTTGTCCCCAGAGTGGGGGAGATTCACACAGGTGATAGACAGTCTGTCTGTTTAGAGCCAAGGTGTGAACTGCAACTGTAAAAGCCTTTTGTTCTGTGACTGTGTATAAAAAGGACCTGAACTGTTCATTGTCAGAGACGACTTTCAGTACCCCCTGACTGATGTCCCTCCTCATGCATGAGATAGCTGAAATAAAGGTGTTGTTACAACTCATCCCGTCTGCAGGCTTTGGTAATTAAAATTTCCACAACAATACCTAACCAGCCTGTTAATGGGATCTTTGTCAGCTGATCCAAGGGACCATGCACTGAAGTTTTACATCAAATAAACTAAACCTGTCATGATCCTGGGCCATGTTGGCCCAGTGTTCTTAGTTTTCGTTTGTTTTCTGTTTTGTTCTTTATTTTTGCCCTGGTTTCTAAGTTGTTCTGTTAAGATGCTCCTTATTTGATTACCCCCTCTGTGCTCCCCTGTGTATCTGTAGACCCTTGTTCCCCTCCTTGTGTTTTATTCCATTTTTCCCCAGCCGGTTATGTCGTGCACTCTCTACTCCTGTCTGAACCTCTGTACTTCCTGTTTTACTTTGACAGTCTCCCCTCAGTGTTGCGTTTATTCCTGCCATGTCTTGTTATGATTATCAGTGTCACCTGTGGTCCCCGTGTGCTCCCACTTCCCTCGTTAACCCTCTGTGTATTTATGTCTGCTTCTCACTCAGTTCTGGGTCGCATTCTCCCTCATTCATGGCCGTGTGTTTCTCTGTGTACTAGTGTATTGTTTCCCATCACAACAGAGAGGTATTGATATGTGACATCACATCAGCGACGCGAATCTGGCATTGATATTTGACATCACAGTAGACAGGCGATTATGGCATTGATATTTGACATCACAATAGAGAGGCAAATCTGGCATTGATATTTGTTTTCACAATAGAGAGGCGAATCTGGCATTGAAATGTGACATCACAGCAGAGACTCGAGTCTGGTATTGATATGTGACATCACAACAGAGAGGCGAATCTGGTATTGATATTTGACATCACAACAGAGAGGCGAATCTGGCATTGATATGTGACATCACAGCAGATACGCGAGTCTAGTATTTATATGTGACATCACATTAGCGACGCGAATCTGGCATTGATATTTGACATCACAGTAGAGAGGCGATTATGGTATTGATATGTGACATCAGAATAGAGAGGCAAATCTGGCATTGATATTTGTTTTCACAATAGAGAGGCAAATCTGGCATTGAAATTTGACATCACAACAGAGAGGCGAATCTGGCATTGATAATTGACATCACAGCAGAGATGAGATTCTGGTATTGATATTTGACATCAAAACAGAGAGGCGAATCTGGCATTGATATGTGACATCACAGCAGAGAGGCGAATCTGGCATTGATATTTAACGTCACAATACAGAGGCTAATCTGGCATTGATATTTGACATCACAATATAGAGGAGAATCTGGTACTAATATTTGACTTCACAATAGAGTTTCAGTTTTAGTTTCAGTTTCACTTTTATTTCTATAGCACATTTAAAAGACCCAGGTACATCATAGTGCTTCACAGACGAGTCGCATTTCGGGGTTACAACAGTAAAGGAGCAGGAAAATACAATTATCAACAAAAGAAAATACAGTTATAAGATGGTGATGTGGCAACAAGCATGAACCCGGGAAAAGTTAAAAACTAAGTTTTTTGGAAGGCAGGATTAAACAGGTGGGTTTTTAAACGTGATTTAAAGGATTGGATGGATTCCAACGCACGGACATCAATCGGCAAGCTGTTCCAGAGTTTTGGTGAGGCAAAAGCAACAGCTCGATCCCCCCTACTCTTCCGTTGAGAGATTGGTTGCATTAAGAGCCCCTGGTTAGAGGATCTGAGTGCTCTCGTGGGGATGTATAGGTCAAGGAGGTCGATTAAGTAGCTGGGTGCCAGGTTATTTAAAATTTTAAAAGTGTATAAAAGGATTTTAAAAATGATACGGTATTTGACGGGGAGCCAACGAAGGTTGGCGAGGATGGGTGTGATAAGGTCATGTCTTCTGCTGCCGCTTAAAAGGCGTGCTGCAGCATACTGGACTAGTTGCAGGCATTGGATGAGTGAAAGTTGGAGGCCTAAATAAAGAGAATTACAGTAGTCCAATCTCGAAGTAACAAGAGCATGAATGAGCTTTTCAAGGTCTTTATGTCGTAAGTAGGGCATTGCTTTAGACATTTGACATCACAGCTGGTTTTCACCACTGCAGCCACTTGCTTGTCTAATTTGAGAGAACTATCCAGCACTACTCCAAGGTTTCTGACAGTAAACGAAAGATGACTGGCATAGGATCCCAAGGTATCCGTTAGCTGTTTCAAGGGGATGTGAAAGTCAAAGATGATAATTTCTGTTTTGTTTTCATTAAGGGTGAGAGAGTTGTGCAGTAGCCAGTCTCTAATATAACGCAGGCAGTTGAACAACGGCAATAGCGGGGACTGGAGATCCATATCCAGAGGAAAATAGATTTGGAAATCATGCATATAACAGTGGAAAGAAATATTATGATTTCTGAAAAGAGAGGGGCGAATCTGGTATTGATATGTGACATCACATCAGAGACGCGAATCTGGCATTGATATTTCAAATCACAGTAGAGAGGCGATTCTAGGATTGATATTTGACATGACAACAGAGAGTTGATTCTTGCATTGATATGTGACATCACAATAGAGAGGCGAATCTGGCATTCACATTTGACTTCACAATAGAGAGGCGAATCTGGAATTGACATTTAACTTCACAAAAGAGAGGCGAATCTGGCATTGATATTTGACATCACAATAGAGAGGCGAATCTCGCATTGATATGTGACATCACAACAGAGAGGCGAATCTCGCATTGATATGTGACATCACAATAGAGAGGCGAATCTGGAATTGATATTTGTTTTCACAACAGAGAGGCGAATCTGGCATTGATATTTGTTTTCACAATAGAGAGGCGAATCTGGCATTGATATGTGACATCACAATAGAGAGGTGAATCTGGCATCGATATTCAACATCAATGTAGAGAGACTGGTCTGGCATTTATATTTGACATCACAACAGCGACGCGACTCTGGTATTAATATGTAACATCACAGCAGAGAGACGAATCTGACATTGATGTGTGACATCACAGCAGAGACGCAAATATGGCATTGATATGTGACATCACAATAGAAAGGCGAATCTGGCATTTATATGTGACATCACAATAGAGAGGCGATTCTGGCATTGATATGTGACATCACAATAGAGAGGCGAATCTGGAATTGATATTTGTTTTCACAACAGAGAGGCGAATCTGGAATTGATATTTGTTTTCACAACAGAGAAGCGAATCTGGCATTGATATTTGACATCACATCAGAGACCGAAATCTGGCATTGATATTTGACATCACAGCAATGAGGCGAAGCTGGAATTGATATTTGACATCACAATAGAAAGGCGAGTCACGCATTGATATTTGACATCACAACAGAGATTCGAAACTGGCATTGATATGTGACATCACAGCAGAGAGACGAATCTTACATTGATATGTCAAGTCAAAGTCAAAGTCAACTTTATTTGTCAATTCTGCCACATGTACAGGACATACAGAGAATAGAAATTTCGTTACGCTCAAACCCTAGATGAAGTTGCAATGAACATTTAAATATAAGAGATTGATTAAAAATGCAAGTAAAATAATTAAAAAAAGTAAAATTTGAATAAATACAGTACACTTTTACATATACCAAAAAAGCTATACAATATACCATATACAATATTCAGGTAACGGTAAATGACATTGAGTGGAGACCAGGCAAGGTAGTGCAAATAGGCAAATAGTGCAAATGGAGATTTGGTAATGTACGGTAGGAGATAGTGTACTGTGACATCACAGTAGAGAAGCGAATATGGCATTGAAATGTGACATCACAATAGAGAGGCGAGTCTGGCATTTATATGTGAGATCGGAAATAGAGAGGCGATTCTGGCATTGATATGTGACATCACAATAGAGAGGCGAATCTGGAATTGATATTTGACATCACAATAGAGAGGCGAATCTGGCATTGATGTTTGCTTTCACAACAGATAGGCGAATCTGGTATTAATATTTGTTTTCACAATAGAGAGGCCAATCTGGCATCGATATTCAACATCAATGTAGAGATTCTGGTCTGGCATTGATATATTAATTCACAATAGAGAGGTGAATCTGGCATTGATGTTTAACATCAATGTAGAGAGACTGGTCTGGCATTGATATGTGACATCACAATAGAGAGGTGAATCTGGCATTGATATGTGACATCACAGTAGAGATGTTCGTTTGACATTGATATGTCACATCACAGTAGAGAGGTGAATCTGGCATCGATATTCAACATCACAATAGAGAGGTGAATCTGGCATTGATATGTGACATCACCATAGAGAGGTTAATCTGGCATTGATATGTGACATCACAATAGAGAGGTTCGTTTGACATCGATATGTGACATCACAATAGAGAGGTGTGTTGTGGGATTTCTCTTTAGTGTATTGTCCTTTAACGTATTGAAATGTTTTCATGTTACTTAGTTTAGTATGTCTGGTTCACACCTCATTCACGCTGGGAAACAGACGGTGAGAAACTGTTGAATGTCTCCCAGGATGCGGAAGCTCACACAGGAAGGCTTGACCCCAAAGTGGGTGAGATTCACACAGGTGATGGAGAGTCTGTCTGTTCAGAGCCAAGGTGTGAACTGCAACTGTAAAAGCCTTTTGTTCTGTGACTGTGTATAAAAAGAACCTGAACTGTTCATTGTTAGAGACGACTTTCAGTGCCCCCTGACTGACGTCCCTCCTCATGCATGAGATAGCTGAAATAAAGGTGTTGTTACAACTCATCCCGTCTGCAGGCTTTGGTAATTAAAATTTCCACAACAGTTTGGCGTCACGAACAGGGTGATCCAGTGTTCTCGCTGAAAGACGGCTCTGGGACATCTGATCACCCCGAGGTATCAAAACGCTTCGGTCCTGCCAGCTGTTTAAAAGCAACGAGAAAGGCAGAGTCACAGAGCCTGTGCTTCAGCGACCACCGAGATCACCTTGACGAATCGAGGGGAAACTCCTGCAGAACGGTGTGCTGTATCTATCTTTTTAACAAGTCACGAGAGTTTTGTGTCTGGCCGTGTGAGCGTGTTGCAGCCTTCGAAGAGCTCAAGAAGGTGAGCGTGTTACGACCATCCAGGGCAAGAGCTCCGAGGGAGTCTCCGTGTAGAATCATGGAGAGTCTTCGTGTAGAATCACGGAGTGACATCCCTAGCATCTTCTAAAAGACCCTAACTTCTTCAAAGGAGACTGGGGGTGGCGGTGTTCGTTCCTTGGTCCGTAGAAGGCAAGGAACCTCACGGGGGACGCCTCGTGTAGTAATATGGGATCGAGATCCAGTAAGGCAGCCAGCGGAGCCGGATTAGCGGCCTGAGAGGCGGCTGCGGCAAGCGTTCCACGAGGTGGCCAGGGACAAAACTCAATATTTGACTGTATGGTTAAGAAATGGGGAATTGGGTGTATGAAATATGTTGTTAAGTGGCAAAAAGTAAACGGGTTTCCCGAAAAGGGATCGCTGAGTGTTAACCAGTTAAAGAAAATAGAGGAACAGTTGCGAGAGGAAGAAGCAAAATTATTGGAAAAAGGAAAAGTTAGGACCATAGATCTACGTAGAGTAAGCGATGAGAAGGAATGCTTGAAAATGTGGATAGGGGAAGCAGAAAGAAGAGAAAACAAAGCAGCTCTGAAAGAATTACTTAGAGAAGTCCGTGGAGGGGAGGCTGACGCAGAATCTGCCTCAGCACCTCTTCCACCTCCGTATAACACGGAGAACAAAACATCATTTCCCTGTTCACGCACTGTTTGTGCTTCCCCAGTACAGGCTGTTTTGCAGGGCCTGAAAGCCGATGCGGACCTGGACTCCTTTCCCTCCCCATCCCGCTCTGCACCACGCGCCCCACAGCCAGAGGATGCAAGCGCCAATCCCGCTACTGAGGAGCGACAGCCCCGTCAGGATGAAGCGGAAAGAATGACACTCAGATCCGACACAGCGCTCAGCAACACACGGAGCGCGTCGCGAGCTGAAAACGCGCCGCGAGCTGAAGCGACGAAAACACAGCAACGGAGAGCTGTGAGAGGAAAGAACAGATGTAAGGACAGCCGCCATGGATATTACGCCCTGCCTTTTGCTACGGATCAGCCTGAATATTCTCTCACTGATGACGAGCGGGACGATACAGACGACGCAGACAGCAGTGAGGAGGCCGAAAAGTTCCAGACCAGGCAGAGAACGCGGAGACAGCGACAGGCGAAAGGAGAAAGCCTGCAGCTCCCGATGGTGGAAGTGGCGGGACCCAAGGGACCTATTTTAGTTCACAGACCGTGGACACAGTCAGACATCGCTGACGCCACAAGCCATCTACCTGACCCCCTCATGTCGGGTGCAAAGTTCGGTGAGCACCTCCTAATTTTCTGCCAAGAATATCGTTTAGACACAAATTAGACACGCAGTGGCAGGCAAGCTGAAGCCATGCGACCTGAGGAGAATATCACCTCACTTGCCTGATCCTATGCTGAGGATGCGACACCTGACCTATGAGCATGGAGAAAACCTTGAATATTGTACTGCAGTCACCCACCTGATGGATAAGCTAAAGGAGGTTTTCCCAGATAAAGTGGACATGTCAAAGATTCAGGCTTGCAAGCAAAGAAAGGATGAATCTGTGGACGATTTCATACATTGCATGACAACTGTGTTTGAAGCTAATGGTGGAATACCCAAAGATGACATGACGAGCGCCTCCGCCTCCACATATGAGCACCATCTCTGCGGCCACATTTTCCGGGGACTGAGATCAGATGTGGCAGCCGAGGTAAAGCATTCGTACGTGGGGGGAGAAGATGAGCCGCGGCTAACGGAGCTACAACGCCATGTCCGCCACGCTCAGAGCCACCTGGATGAGAAGAAAAGCAAAAGAGAGGAAAAACAGAATGCCGACCTCCATAATGCCGCCCTAACACTGTATAAAGCCGAGGCAAACACGCACGGAGGTTTCCACAACAGAGACAGTTGTCGTGACCGAAGTGGGGAGAACAGACGGGACCGAGGACATTATCTTTTTTTTTTTTTTTTTTTTTTTTTTTTAAACCTGTCCCGTTTGGTTCTTTTGCCATCAGAATTATTGTCTAAAGGTGAAGAAAGATGCCCAACGGATTTACTTTACCAAATGGACCATCCCAGCCTTGCCGTAATGGTCCATTTGATTTACCTTTTATTGTTTATTTTATTTTATTTATTTATTTTTTTTTTTTTACTTGCTAGATACGGGACAGGAGAAAAGAAAAGGGAGAAAGAAAGAGGGGGAAGAAAAAAAAAAAAACAGCGAAGAAGAGGGACGGGGATAAAGGGCAAAAAACAAAAACCAACAAAATAAGCAGACAAAAAATACATATATCGATCACCTGGATCACCTGTTAGGAAAGAAAAAAGAAAACAAGCAGAAGAAAACGAGAGTAATAGAATAAACAACATCACAATGATATATGGGAATATAACGCTAAATACTTAATATTAAACATTATTGTGCAGCACGTAAGATCGATAGCGCACAGTGTGCTTTGAGGTAGGAGCCAAAAAGGGTGTAGTTTGTGTGTGTGATCAGCTGTGTGTACACCTGTGAGCATGAGTGCGCTTGTATTTAAAAGGTTCCTTAATGTAATGATCTGCTAGAGGGTGTGGGGGGCCACAGTCCCATCCTCCAGGGCATGAAGCAGGTATGGAGGAGATCAAAACTCCAGACATCCAGAGGCCCCCAGAACACAAGAGACCAAGGAAGACCAACAGAGGGGCAGCCGCGCCACTGTCCCAGAAAGAGCTGAGGAGAGTCCCAGATGAGGGATCACTCAGCAGCCGCGGAGCAGAAGCCAGGGGGGGTTGCAGTGACGTGCCCGTGAGCTCCGCCGGCAGCCAGCTGTGCCTGAGTGACCGAGCCCCAGGCCGAGAGGCCGAGGGCACCCCACCCCCGAAGTGGCCCGAGCGAGCCCCAGGTTCCAGGCCCCGATAAGCAGCCACCAAGGAGTGAGCCGGTGTGTACCCGGACGCCCACCCCCGGACACAAAGAACCACCAACGCATCGATGTCTGAGGGCGTCTGCCACCGGCAGGGGAAGTGGTGGGGGGAGATAGGCCTCCAAACCTTGGAGGGCCTGAGATGTCCCCAGAGAGGTGGCGTCTGATACCCAACCTGACATATAGACACAGACATACAGGCACACTCAAATACAAACATCCATTCCCACCCTCATGCTCTCATAGGCAATTACTCCACACTCAACCAACGTGGAGACAGACATAAAGAGACGCTGTACACACAATCACACTCCTCAAGCGTACTCTAAGAACCGGGTCTAGGTACCCTTGCCCCTGGAGGGGGAAACTGCACCCAGACCCAGGTGGTGTTACCCTTTTCCCTGCAGTGGGGAGAAGCAGACTGCCCCGACTCCGCAGCAGCAGGGAGGCCCCACACACCAGACCCCAGTCGGACGGCCAACTCCTCCTCCTAGCCCCCCCGCTCCAGCAGGCCGCAGAGACCGGGGGTGTGAGAAGACTCCAAACCTCCCTCTACCCGCTCATATGTAGTGTTGATGTATACGTGTTCTAAGGTGCAATTAAAACCCAGGAGGGCATGGAGCTACCTGCCAGAGAGCAGCAGGTAAGCGCATAGCCCCTCCTGATAGCCCTCAATGTCTACGTGTATTTAAAATTGAGAGGTGGGCAACGACGCCAGGGGTGAGGTGTACTCCCTGATGGTAATTTGGAGTCCGTGTTGTGAGCCCACCCCCAAGATCCTATATGTATGTGTTATGAGAGTGTGAGTAATGTGAATGTCTAAGTTGTGAGATAAAATTGAGGCAGAGGCAGCCAGAAGGGGACAGAGGGGGGGGATGCCTCCTCTGCACCCTGGTGACACACCCCTACCCCAAGGCCCTGCATGTGTGGGTGATTGTGGTGGAGCGGGAAGAGGGAGGCAGATGGAGATGGGGAGGGAAGAAAGGGAGGGGCAAGTGACCCCTCCCTGGGGCCAGCTCCCCCGCTGACCCCAGTAGGCACCCCCATGCTCTGCAACCCGCCAGGGAAAGGGGGCCCAGGCCCATCCGGACCAGGGCCCAGTGCAGCAGCGCCGCCCGGCCCCACAGAGCCCGGGACAGCCCACCCGACCCCACTACAGAGAAAACTGCACCCACCCCATCATCCACTCATCTTCCAGACTACACAAGACAATAGACGCCCAGGCTGAGATCTTCCTCCACCTCTCCTATATCTCCCCCTCCTGCAGAGAGAATTCCTGAGGAGAGGAAAGCTCCTGCAAGATGTGACAACCTCCCCCACCAGTTGAAGAGTCCCCCAGGTGGCTCGATGCCCTGGCGGCGCCCTGCGCCAGGACTGGGCCCCCATATACCCACCCGCCCACAACCCCAGCAACACACCAACCAGGACCCGAGCCCCCGAGGCCCGGCCAGGGCCCCAGCCCAGAGACTGAGCGCCCCCAGAACCTCACGCCCGTCCCGGACCCACCCAGGGGCAGCCAGGCTACCAGGTCAGTAACCCACGTCCGTCAGCACAGACCCTCCCCTAGCCCCGCTGCACGCAGCCACGAGGAAACCGTCACCTAAGAGCCAACAGAGCCCTTAATTGGCCATGACCGCTACCCCGGGTTGAGCCCCCCAAGGAAGATGCTCCTGGGGAACCCCCCGACGCCCTAAGCCTGTCCCTACCCCCACACCAATCACAACAGTGAAGGTGGGACCAAACTATGACCCCCCCACCCCCGCTAGGTGATGGAGCTGATCAAAGGAGCCCAGAGCAATTGATCTGATGTGGTGGCAGAGGCTGTATCAAGACTAATGTAATCTAATAGATAATTTCTATACTGGTTAGAATTAAGATTATTTTTATTTTTCCAGTTCATGAGGACTGTTTTCTTGGCTATGCATAGGGCAGTGAAAACCATGTGGGCTATATTCTTTTCTGAAGTGACATTATCTAAGCTGCCCAACAAACACACTAAAGGAGAAGTTGGAATGTTACATTTCAGACACTTCGATAAGTCTTCACATATCTCACGCCAAAACTTCTGAACTGGTGGACAGAACCAAAGAGCGTGGATATAATTGTCCGGTGAATTGGTTTGGCAGTGTGAGCAGTTGTTGGTAGACGTAAAGCCCATCTTGAACATCCGATGACCTGTATAGTGCACTCTATGTAGTATTTTGTATTGAATTAATTGAAGACTGGGATTTCTAATTAGATGAAAGGTTTTTAAGCAAATCTGAGACCAGAAGTTTTGGTCTAAGTTAACTGATAAATCCGCTTCCCATTTTGCAATAGGAAGTGATATTGATTCATCTATTTTAGAAAGCATTCTGTATATTTTGGATAGTAATTTGGGGGTTTTAAGAGTAAGAAATTGAACCACACTTGGTGGTGTTTGTAGTTCAACTTGACCCGGTTTAAATTTCTTTTTTACTATGGATTTAATTTGTTGATATTCTAAAAATCTTTTCTTGTTGATCCCATATTGTGTAACTAGTCTGTCAAATGAAATAAATTCTGTTCCTTCTAGTATATGTTCTAAATATTTGATTCCTTTACCACTCCAATCTGAAAAGTTTATCATATTATTGTTTTGTAATATGTCAGGGTTGTTCCAGATAGGTGTACGTTTGCATGGGATTAATGAAAACTCTGTCAACTTCAGAAACTCCCACCATGCTGTCAGAGAGGAGCTAATGTTGACGCTTTTGAAGCATTCATGTCTTTGAATGTTTGAGCTGATAAATGGTAGATCTGAAATCTCTAGATTATTGCAAAGTGCTTGTTCTACATCTAGCCAAGGTTCATCTAAGAGGGTATGTTTTAGCCATCCTGAGATAAATTGGAGCATGTTGGCTAAGAAGTAGTGCTGAAAGTTAGGTAGTTCTAATCCTCCTTTATCCTTGGTCTTTTGTAGTGTTTTTAAGCTTATACGTGGGGGCTTATTTTTCCAAAGGAATTTGGACATATATGAATCTAGAGATCTGAACCAATCTTGTGGCGGTTTAGTTGGGATCATTGAGAATAAATAATTTATTTTTGGTAAGACCATCATTTTTATAGCGGCAACCCTTCCCATGAGTGATATGGGTAGACATTTCCACCTAGCCAGATCGCCTTCTACTTTCTTTAAAAGTGGGATATAGTTTAATTTAGTTAGATCTGCAAGCTTGGGAGAAACAGTAATACCTAAATATTTTATATTTCCCGATTGCAGTGGAGTAGAAGAGGAATTATGGAAGGAGCAATTAATCGGAAGGACTGTAGATTTTGACCAGTTAATTGAGTAATCTGATATTCTTGCAAAAGAGTTTATCAATTCAATCACCCCAGAGATATTGGTTTGTGAATTTTGGAGAAAGAGTAGCACATCATCCGCATAAAGGCTGATTTTATGTTCCACGTTCTTGCATTTTATGCCCTTAATTACTGAATTCTGTCTAATTGCTGCTGCTAGTGGTTCAATAAAAATTGCAAACAGTGAAGGGGAGAGTGGGCATCCCTGCCTGGTGCCCCTCAGGAGACAGAAGCTGGAGGATGTCTGGTCATTTGTTCTGACACAAGCTGTTGGGGAATTATATAATATTTTTAACCAGTTGATGAAAGAAGATCCAAAACCAAATTTGTGTAAAGTTGTAAATAGAAATTTCCAGTTAACTCTGTCAAACGCTTTTTCTGCATCTAAAGAAAATATTGTAGTTTCAAGGTTTTTACTGTATGAGTAGTCTATCAAATTAAGTAATCTACGTGTATTTGTTGATGAGTGCCTACCTTTTATGAAACCAGTTTGGTCAGGATGAATTAAGAGGGGGGTTATTTTCTCTAGTCTCTTCGAGAGAGCTTTGCAGATTATTTTAAGGTCTACATTTATAAGGGATATTGGACGATAGCTTGAGGGATATACAGGGTCTTTGCCTGGTTTTAGCAGGAGATTAATGTTTGCAGAATTCATATTTGATGGGAGTCTGCCATTTTCTTTGATTTCCAACAGCGTTCTGTAAAAAATTGGGGCTAAAATCGTCCAGAATTCTTTGTAGAATTCTGCAGGAAAGCCGTCTGGACCTGGAGCCTTATTATTTGGCCTACTTATCAGGGCTTCCTGGAGTTCACCTGGTGTCAGTGGCGAATCCAATGCCATTGCTTGAGAGTCTAATAATTTTGGGAGAGTTATGTTGTCTAAAAACTGATCAATTTCCTTTTTAGATGGGTTTATTTGTGGTGAATACAACGTTTTATAGAAATCCCTGAAGATGTTGTTTATTTGTTTCGGGTCATATACTGTGTTCCCAGATGAGTCTTGAACAGCACATAGAGTTGTTTTTTCTTTATTTATTTTTAGCTGGTTTGCTAGAAATTGACCGGATTTATTACCATGTTCATAATTTTGTAAGCGTAGTCTTTGTACTAAGAATTTTGTTTTTTTATCAATTATCTCATTTAATTCTAGTTTTGTTTTGCGTATTTTGTTCAATGTTTCCTGATCTTGGTCGGACGCATAGGCTTCTTCTAGTGATTTGATGGTTTTTTCTAATTCCTGAATATTTTTGTTTTCTTTTTTCTTTTTATGTGATGAGAAAGAAATTATTTTACCTCTCATCACAGCTTTCCCTGCTTCCCATAGAACAGAAGCTGATGTTCCGGCAGTGTCATTAAAGTCTAAATATGAAGTCCACTCTTTTTTAAAATATTTAATAAAGTCTTCATCTTTAAGCAGTGATGTATTAAATCTCCAGTTTTTACTAGGCGTAGTATTATTCTTGTGCATTAGTGTTAAAGATACAGGAGCATGATCGCTGACAGCTATAGGGTGAATCTCAGTGTCTGAAATGTCCCTCAGCAGTGAGCTGCTGACCAAAAAATAATCCAGACGAGAGTAGGAGTGATGGACATGTGAGAAAAAAGTATATTCCTTACTGGTGGGGTGAAGGGAGCGCCATGCATCGCAAAGACCAAAGTCGCTCATATACTGTTTGATTATATTTATGGACTGCCAATTACGCTGAGTTCCTGCTGTATTGAGCCTATCCATTTCTTCATTTAGTCCAAGGTTGAGGTCGCCTCCAAGAACAAGTGTGCCATCTAAGTGTTCAGAGAGTGCACTGAAAAAACCCTGAAAGAATGAGGGATCATCAACATTTGGACCATATACACTTACAATACATAGCTTTTTATCAAGTATAGATAGTTTAATGATTAAGAATCTGCCCTCTGGATCTATAACTGTATCGAGTACTGTGAAATTAATTTTTTTATGGATTAAAATTGCTACTCCCCTTTGTCTAGAATTATAACAAGCTGAGAACACATTAGGAAACTCAGGTGTTTTAAGTTCATTCGAACCTCTAAGAGGTCTGTGGGTCTCTTGTAAAAGGACAACATCTGCCTGTAGTTTTTTGAGTTGGTTAAATATTTTTAACCTCTTTTCTCTGGAGCCAGCTCCATTTACATTCCATGTAACGAATCTTAGTGCACCCATAGATGTCTGTGTATAACTAGGGGTGTGCGCTGTGTGTGTCGCTTAGACAGGTGGAGAGAATACATCACTTGTTCGTAAATAAAAAGAGGGGGAGAGAGAAAAAATGTGTGGTGAGATGCTCCCTGAGTCTGACTATGTGTGTGCATATTTACTAATATGAGTACGCTTGGTTTAAGTGTGTGTATCCTATACGACTGTGTGCGCTGTCTGATGTAAATGTGCTGCCGTTGAGCGCATGGCTGTGCGTGATCGTGCTATGAAATCACACCTAAGATGTGATTTGATACTAGTAAGTTAAACAGATGTTAATGCAAGTTATTGTGAGTGGGTGGGGAAAGGGTGTAGCGGATTCTTATCTGGTGTGAAGTTAATACAGCCACGGAGTGATGTCGGGGTCGCGGTGGAGCTGTCCGTCCACGTACAGCCGGTCCACAGCAATGACAGCGCGGGAGCCCTTCTGGATAAAGCTGCGTCGGATTGGTAAGAGGACCCTGCGTCGTTCCAGGATCTCTTTGGGGAACTGGTCGTTCACGCTGAAGTCCGTTCCTTTTAATTCCCTGCCGCGGCTTTTCACCTGTTCCTTTTGTTTGTAGTGGCCGAATTCGGCCACGATAGGACGTGGTCTCCCGGCCGCAGCCCGAATGGGGCCGAGGCGATGCACCCTATCAAAGACGATGTTCTTCACCGTGTCTTCGGGCAGTTTCAGGTGGGTTTTGATGAAGCTTTTTACCGTGGTCTCCGCGTCCTCTCCAGCGGCTTCTGGAATACCAGAAAATACCAGATTATCACGCATGCTACGAGCTTGTAGATCTATAACTGTTTCTTTTATTTTTTTATTTTCTCTATTTAGCTGAGTAACATTGTCTGTGAGACATTTCACCGACTCCCTTAGCGTGGCATTTTCAGCAGCGAGCGTTTCCACCTGCTGCTGGCTGAACTCCAGGGACTCTCGCAAGGATTTAAATTCCCGGTGAAGAATCTCCACCAAGGACAGCCTTGCATCGAAACTGGACAGTCGTTGGTCGATTGACTCCAGTATGTCGACAATATCTTTGCCGGCTGGCGATGTTGTGCCGGGGGAATCTGCCGGGCGAAGTCTTTTCGACGACGGCGTCTCAGGTTTGGCCGGGGAAGCTGCACTCTGAGCCTTCTTCATCACGAGATCCTGGAAGTACTGATCAATGTAATCTTGGAGAGCCTCTAAACTCTCCCCGTTGTTCTCCAGGGTGTTGGAGATGATTTAGACAAATGTTGTTAGTTATAAGACAATTGATAAGTGTATTTGGTTATACTGAAGCTTAAAGGAATTTATTCAAATCTAAACTACCATTTGCTTTAATTTTCCGCCAAAATCTCCGGCGTCTGACGTCAGTTACAACATGAGTCGCTTACCTTGTCCGTCACTTCCGTCACTTACCTCTCCACTTCCCTCTGGACCACAATCTGTGACCGAGGACATTATCAACAACAACAGCAGTCAAGACGAGATCGGGACGCCTGTTTTGTCTGTGGGGACTATGGACATTGGCGAGGAACCTGTCCTAACCGTGACCATCGTGGAAATAGGCAGCAACAACGCCAGAATTACCAAAGGCCGAGCCCACGGTGGGAGCAAGCGGACTGAGACCGGGGGGGAAAGGACGCCAGAGTACGCTTCAGGCTGTGGTTTGCCCTCTTCATCAGAACAGGGAAGTGAAAATCACACACACATACACACACCCATTGATGTAGAAAGTGTTTCACACACACACACACACACACACACACACACACTTTAATACATCACACTTTGAGCATGAAGAGCAGGTCTCTTTGTCACCAGCTGGTACATATGTACATTTAAATAGCGCGCCTTATAAATCACTGCCCTTGTATAAAATGTTAGTTTGTAACCAGGAAGTAGAATTTCTTGTAGATTCCGGGGCCACCCACTCTGTACTACGCTCAGATTCTCTCTCACCCCAGCCCGTGCTGGGTGAGAAGTTCACTCATTCTGTGTCCGCATCAGGAACCCTACAGAGAGAAAATTTCACCATACCCCTGTGTTGTGTAGACGGACAGGGTAGAAAATTCACACACCAGTTTCTGTGGTCAGACCTGTGCCCTGTCAATTTGCTTGCCAGAGATTTGATGTGCAAACTGAAAATAAGTTTAATCTCCTGCTATAATGGCATCACAATCACGCAATCTGACTATGATTATATGATGGTGAAATATAAGCCCGTGACTCCAGCTCTCGCTTACGGGTGGAAGCTTGAGTAGGGGCCGCTTGTTACAGAATTTATACAAGCGACTCGCAACTGCATGCCTCCAGGTGTCTGTTTTATGGCTCCTGGAGAGTTGAGTTGCACATCTCACTTTTCTCTGCATGGCCCTGATGACAGTTATGAGGAAGAATGGTGCAGAACCGAAAATGATTTACTAACTGTGACATGTATGTTTTGGAGCTCCACATTTGCTGCGCTTGCGATTTCTCTCACTGATGAGCAAAGAAACATGTTTACTATGGATGCATCCGTCCCACATGTTCCCCTGGCAAAAGCTCACAGCTGCCAGTGGGAAGACATGGGAGAATTTATGCACCGGTGCTACCGCGCTTGCGATTGGGAATGTAGTTGTCACAATGGAGAGTAATTCCTCAGATTAGCAATAGGTAGATCTCAGCTTCCCATTTCCAATTAAAGTCAAAAACACAAAAATTACAGGAGAGGAACAAAGTTCTATGCCAGCTGTTTTATTGAACAGTGTAGCTCAGCAAAACAGAGGGAAAAGCAAAGCTCCCCTAGGGTGTTCGCAATAAGCGCATGCAGGTAGGGACCAACCCCACGGACAGACAGCAGGAAAAAGCCCAGAGGGCTGTCCCCGGCCCCCTTTTAAAGGTACCAGTAGTCCCACCTCCTGCTGCTGAGTAACTTTCCCACGCACCCAGGAGCAGGTGCAGGGTCAAATGCCGGCCAGAGTTCACACCTGGCGCTGGCTGAACGCCCGGTCCAAAGTGACACCCCTAGGTTAACCCTTTGCTTTACCCTCTGACAATAGGTCACAACATGGTCAAAGGTCACACATTAGTACAGCAAATAGCATAGTTTATAAAAGATAATTATGATATTAATGTGAATAATACTTAGCCTAACTACATCAAATACATGAGTTAAATGCATAACATAAAAATAAAACACTCCAGTGTAAGTTTATAGTGTGTGTGTGTGTGTACAGGACAGTGATTTCATTATGTTGGTCTCTCTGCATGAATGTACTGCATGAAAAGCATTTATCTGTGAGTGTGTGTGTGTGTGTGTGTCACCGCGTGCCTAAAACTCCACATGAACGTTACAATATATATATTCAGATAGATATATGAGAACAAAAATCAACCACCTTAGATAGATATATAAGAACAAAAATCAACCACCTTAGATATATAGGTATGCATGTCATACAAAAAATCCACTACATTCCCCCCTGTGGTACCCAGAGGTACCACCTAAAAACCCCATAATATGAAAAAACAAAAATGGTGAGTATCTAACTACGGCGTGTGCTGTTTTTTTTGCTAACATACTTTAAAGCAAGCTCCTTACATAGTTTAATGAGTAGACAAGATAATCAACAGCAGGTGCTAAGCAAAGGCGACATGAAACACATAAAATCCAACCTGCCATGGCCATAGTATTGTTCATCCACAATTGCAGAGCACCTTGCATAACACACTGTGATTGTCATCAATTATGATAGAATTCAAAATAAGAAAGATCAACTAATAGATATATGTTAACTGCTAATTAAGGCATAGGGTGTATAAGTAAGACACATGAGATGAATATATATTCCAAGTTACATATTATGCATAATCACAGTATATGGCATCATTCAAGCCAGACTTTCAGTCCGTTCATGGCCTTACTCCCCACCCACTGAGTGGCGTGCAGGAGCACTTTCTCCACCTACTCCCTAAGTAGCCATGAGCTGGTCATTGACCACCTGAAGCCTGACATTTTCAGCAGTGAGTCTCTGGATCTCTTTACTCTGGGCTCCAATGGTGTGAAGGGTTTCAGACAACTTGCGAGTGATGAAGTTGGAATGATCTTCCTGACCTTTCACTTGCTTTCGTAGTTCAGCCACCTCTCGCATCAGATCAGCATTCCTCTCAGTGCAGCGGGCATTCTCAACTCTCACCTCACCCAACTCGTGGGTGCTCCTCTCCCAAGCCCGCTCCCACGCATCGTTTTGGCGAATGAGATGATGGGCATATTGCTCTGTGGTCTGCAGGGCGGTTGCATACATCTGCTTGCGTTGAGCATACTGACAGCGGGCATTGTAATTATTTCTTTTCCTTTTGATCTCCTGGGCCCAGCTCGTAGGCAGCTTTCGAATTTCTCTTTGGAATTCAGGCTTGGGGAGTTGCATAAGGTGTTCTTGCACAGTGGAATCAGCAACATCTCCCCACGCTGTCACTGTAGACTCAGCTGCCCTTCCCTGGACAGGGGTGTTAGAACGTGTAGACCCTTCATCACGTCCGGAATGCTCATAGGTCATGCTGGCAGTGGACACGGGGCTAAGTGACAGAAGGTCGACGATCGGAGGTCTGTATGGGCTCTGAGAGTGGCTTGGCCCCGGTCTGGGTGACCTCTGAGACTCTGGAATTGGCGTTAGGGCCCTGGGAGTAGGCGGTGTTGAGGATCCAGGATAGACAGGAGACTGTGGCGGTGTCATCAGTGATCTAGGTGCGCGTGGCTCTGGAACTAGGGTCCAGAGAGGTGCCCTCTGTGGCTCTGGCTGGCCCCCCTGGGCGGATGCAGGATGAATGGATGCCAACCGCTGAAGCCAAAACTTCCCCACTTTAACGTCGGGCGGGACCTCTGGCTGGTTGGCTGCGGATGGGCGCCACAAGGGTCTCTCCGGTGATGAACTGGTCCCAGGCCTAGTAGGGCTGTCTGAATACTCTATCTTCACTCCTGATTCTGCCATTACTGTTTATCTATGTAACATAAAGCACAAAATTAGACACGTCCCACACATAAATGTTCTCGTCCCAGTTACTATACTCCCTTTTTTTTGAACTAATCAGTATTCATTGATTACATACTTTTTATTTTTACTCTTTTTTTTAACTTTTAACTTTTTACTTAATTTCTTTAATTTTTACTACGGTGTCACTCTGGAAGGGGTGAAGACATCACAACCCACATTTTGTGCAGGGATGTTAGAGGGAACCCCATAAGGCGGTTCCTCAACTGGGCCATTGTCATCTACGCCCCCACTCCCCATAGCTATATAAGCCAACAAGTCATCAAATGATTCATAATGAGTCATATCAGCATAATTTGGTCCTTGCTGGGGCTCCTGAGGAGACGATTCCACTGCTACTGTGAAATCCACACTTTGGTCTATCCGGACAGGAAACTGCGTCACTGCCTTCAAGGTCTTGGCGATCAGTATCTTAATCAAAGGAAACACACAACAGGTTAGCAACATAAGTATTAATAGGATTATGCCTATGGCTATGCCTATCGACTTAAGTAACTGAAGAAGTGATAAACTCTGAAACCACTCCCATACAGAGTAAGACGAGGAATTCCAATTAGAGTGTTTAACATGGTCATTTCTTATCCTTTTTAGGTTTTCCAAGACCTTTGTAATGTTTCCCGCCTCCCCTGTGTGCATGGGAATGGCTGTACAGCAATCATCCCCAAATCTATCACAAACACCCTGCTCCTCGGCTAGCATAGTTTCAATCAAAAGCCTGTTTTGCAGTGTCATTAATGACGTGGCATGTAATTGCTCACTAACTCCCTGGAGGGCTGCAATAGTCCAATTCAAAAATCTTTGTTGGTTATACCATAAATAATTTATCCACCTTGAATTTTTGGCTATGTATTGAGCATTTACAATCGTGCCAGCAATAGGTATAGACCCTGCTACTTGGCCGGACACAATCCACGCCTCCCCTATAGCCTGATGTTCAGCTGGAACTCCTTTAACCATGCGGTCGGCTGTAACGTAAATGTCTGCATGTTCTTCCCAAGGGAATTGTGAAGCTGCTTTGGCGTCTTTTTTAATCCTTTTTAAAACCCCATTTTCTTCTTTGTCTGCAAAATGAATCACATAAATTTGACCCGTTAACATGACTGGGGCACAAATGCCTTTCCAATTTGGCACTAGAACAGATCTAATTCGTCTGTCTTCTTCACACATCCAAAACACGTCTGCTAATGGATAGGTACCATTTGTTAAACTATAGACATGCAACCACTGGGCATAGGACTTATTATGCCCTACAATATATACATCTGGTCCTGATCCTCCTGCTCCACTAACAACTCTAGCACATTGCATTTTAGCTCGACTAGTGGTGTTACATACTTTCATGCTCCAAGTTTGTTTACTGCGGGGAAAAAGATACTTATGATATTCACATTGAATTAATTGGTTGGCCATTTCTACAGTGTCATTCCACAGGATGCTCTCATGTTCTAATCCTGACGCTAAGCAGAAGGGGAACACCGTGTTTACTGCTACATGAACTACCGGTGGTATCTGATATTGTTTAGTGTTGCTCAACCGCAGAGGGCATCCTCCTAACTTTTCCTCCACACACTTGCCTTTACGTTTTAAACCTTTAGAGGTTTGCTTCCTTCTACAGTATGGTTCCAGTGTATGGGCCTTCCATAACACGCAGTGAGCAAAACAATGCCTTCCTGGGGAAACTAAGCATTTCTCCACTCCTTCAAACGGGATCGGCAATACTTGAGGTATTTTGCGTTTATGGCAAACTATACAATCCTGCTTTTCCACTAGCTTAGCTGAAAATTTCAACCACTGATAAAAAACATTAGATTCTAGGGTTGTCGATTTTAAGCTAGTCAGCGGGGTGAGCTGTTGAGTCACTCCTCGCTTCTGCCTATCAACCACTATCACCCACGGAGATGCTCTCCTCACGGTAATTACCTTCCCATTATAAACATTTACACAATGCCCAGGAGCACATATGACTTGTGATGTCACCATCCCCTCCCCGTCACACCGCATGCTCCTTGCATAAGCTTTTACCTGCAGTCCCCTGAAGTCGGAGACCATGATCAAACCATATTCATCAGATTTTACGTATGTCAGTGTAACTTTCTGCCTCATGGGCAATTTACCTTTTTCTGCTGCTACAACGGCTACAGCTGATAAGCAGTCATGTAACCACTCCTGTTTTTGGTTGCTTTTAACTCCTACAGGTCCCATTATCTTCCCTTCGCTGTATAAACATATTATACCCAACCAAGCTGTGAAAGCTATCAACATAATTTTCAAGTTTATAACATTCCCCCCCCCTTGGACCTGGTCCACACCAGCCTGACACTCCCTGCCCTGCATCAAATTCCTCTCTACCTGCTTCATTTTCCCTCTGCTACACTTACCGCTCACCCTCTGTCTCTGCCCACCGATTAAACCCCTTTTCAGTATTAAAATATCCCTACTTGCTAAACCACTCTTTTGAGGAACTATTTTAACTAGGCTTCTGTCTGGACCAGTTAACTTTCAGCTGGTAGAGCCCCCCCCTCTTCACTACACAGGTGCTCCTGGTGGTCGGGAGGGGTCCCCCCTGTGGTTTGAATCACTACAGCTGTGCCTCGCTGCCAGTCTCTGAGATCTCCTGATTCCCTGTGGGGAGGTGGCACCGTCCCCTTCGTGCGGCTGCGACGTCACCCGTGGGGCGGCTTGGCCTGCCCCCTCCTCTGTCTCTCTGTTTTCTTGTGACGCTCCTGGCTCAGGCTGAGGTGCCTTGGTGCAGGAGGACAAATGAAACCATGCCCCCTTACCTGCAACTTTAACAGCTGTTGGAGTTGCTAGGATAACTGTGTACGGGCCTTCCCTTCTAGGTTGGTCCCACCTTCTCTTAATCACTTTCAAGTACACCTGGTCGCCTGGCCGTATGGTCAGCAGATGGTCAGGAATCTCTGCGTCTCGGTCCGCTGTGGCTCCTTTCACCTGTTGAAAGATAACTTTATGTATTCTAGTTAGTTGTCGCAAATAACTTCCCATTTCATTTTCTAATTGCTCTAATGAAGGGCCTTCATAAGGTCCTCGATAGTACGGAAGGGGCATCGGCCTTCCTGTGAGGAGCTCATGAGGGCTTAAACACATAGTTCTGTTAGTTTGAGATCGCATACACATAAGAGCCAAAGGCAAAGCTTGCAACCAACTTAGCTTTTCTCCACTTCCTTTTACCACATCTGCTATAATTTTGGTGATTTTCGCCTTAATAATTCCATTCTGCCGCTCCACACTTCCCTGTGACTGAGGATGATACACACACCCAAACTTCTGTTTTATGCCCAACAGTTTCAACATCACTTGTATGACTTGAGAAACAAAGTGTGGCCCGTTATCAGAAGAAATGGTGTCCGGTAACCCAAATCTAGGAAAAACCTCTCTACTCAAGAACTTGGCAACAGACTTATGGTCTGGTGCACGGGTGGGTGTTGCTTCCACCCACCTACTGAACCTGCACACTACAACAAGAACATATCTCATCCCTTCTCGCCTATTCTCCATCCCCATGTCAATAAAATCAATCACTAGATGTCGAAACGGTCCATCCGGGGGTGGGATATGTGCCAAAGGTGCTGAAAAGCTTTTTCTCACATTATTTTTTGCACATATTTCACACTTGTTCAAAATCCTGTTTACTTCTGCTATCAAAAGGGGAGACCACCACGCCTCCTGCAACCTCTTAATAACTTCCCTCCTGTGGCAATGATCCACTCCATGCGCTTTCCGTACAGCTATAGGCAATATGGAGGATGGCATGACAAACTGACCCTGCTCGCTTCTCCACAGCCCTTCATGTGGAGGGCTGGTACTTCTTATTGCACCTCTCCTTTCCCATAACCTTTTTTCTTGTGGATCTACCTTACTCTGAGCCTCAATGAGTGATTGCAGTGTCACCAATGGTGCTTCCTGTGACTCCTGTAACAACAATGGTGCCATTTTGTCTCCTGTAGCTGCCTGCTTAGCTGCGTCATCTGCTAAGTTATTCCCTTTAGCAATCAAGGTGTCTGTCTTCTGATGGGCAGGGCATTTGATTACTGCCACTGCACTGGGAAGCTGCAAAGCCTCTATTAATTGTGCTACAGCTTCTCCATGTATCACTGGTGTGCCATCAGCTCTTTGAAAACCTCTTTGTTTCCAAATGTTAGCACTGACATGACACACTCCATATGCATATGCTGAATCAGTGTAGACATTAAGTCTTTTACCTGCTGCCAGCTTACAGGCTGCAGTCAAGGCCTTCAATTCTGCTAACTGAGCAGAACACGGCTGATCAACCTTCTGCGTCTGCAATGTGGTGAAACCTGAATTGGCAGGATTAAGCTGAACGATGCCGTATCCCGCATGGCATCCCTTTTCATCTCTGAAACAGGACCCATCAACAAACAATGTTAAATCAGCTGTAATAGGTTCATTAAACAAATCTTCTCGTGCTCGCATAAATTTATCAGTTTGTTGCAAACAATCATGGGGAATCCCCTCATCAGGTAGCATCATTCTAGAGGCTGGGTTGACAGTATTACACCTTTGAATAGTCAACTCTGGAGCAGACAGAATTACCTCATATCCAGTCCGCCTAGCCTGAGTGATAACAAATCTCGGGCTGGAGAGCAACGCATGCAGCTGATGTGATGTGTATAGGACGACCGGATGACCCATAGTTAAAGAGGCTGCTTTTTGAAAAGCAAATGCAGCTGCTGCCAACCCCTGATAACAGGGTGGAAGGCCAGCTTCAATGTTATCCAGCTTTGTGCTGTAATAGGCTAAAGGTTGCTTCCCTATAGGTGTATCTTGCATCAATACAGCATTAGCATAGCTCCCTCTGTTGGCTACATACAGGTGAAAAGGTTTTGAATAATCTGGATTACCCAGTGCTGGGGCAGACTGCATGTCCCCCTTCAGTGCCTCAAAGGCCGCAGCTGCTTCTTCTGTCCACTGCAGCTCAGATTTGCAGTTATTCTGTCCTGCAACCCTTATCAGGGCTCGCAGGGGAGCTGTTTTAAATGCATAATCACAAATCCAAGGCCGACTGTATCCCGCCATGCCCAGAAACGAAAGCATGTGCCCCACCGTTTGTGGTTTAGGGGCTTTGACCACAGCTTCTATTTGAGATGGAGCAATTAGTTTTTTCTCTCCTCTCAGCTGTCTTCCTAAATATTCTACTGATTGTTGGCAAAACTGAATTTTATCTTTACTCACTTTGTGTCCTCCCTCCGCCAGTACGGATAAGACAGCAATAGAATCTCTCTCACACTGCTCCTTAGTTGGACTACAGATCAACAGATCATCAGCGTACTGCAAAACGACACTTGGGACACTTAAGTGTTGCAAATCTTGGGCTAAAACCCGATTAAAAATACTAGGGCTCTGAGTGAACCCTTGTGGAAGACGTGTGTATACATACTGCTGATTCTGGTATGTGAAGGCAAAAAGATACTGAGAGTCAGAGTGCAATGGAATGCTGAAAAAAGCTGAGCACAAATCAATTACTGTATACCACCGTGTGTCAGGTGGAATGTTGGAAAGCAATGTGTGAGGGTCGGGAACAACTGGTGTTTCAGATTCTACTATAGCGTTAATAGCTCTGAGATCATGCACCAATCTGTAATCTTTAGAATTTGGCTTCTGAATTGGACAGATAGGTGTGTTACATGGGCTGGTTGCTTTAATTAATACACCAGCCTTTTCCAACCCCTCAATTATAGGTTTAATACCTTCAATGGCATGTGGCTTTAGTGGATATTGCTTAATGTATGGCAACTTAATTCCAGGCTTCAGTTTTACTTTTACTGGTTGAGCTGACCTTACTTTCCCCACATCAGTTTTGTTTATTGACCACAGCTGGGCAGGAACCTGCTTCAGCAGGTGTTCATGTTCTGCAGACAAAGGCATTAAAGTAACAGGCCTTTCATTTAGCATTACTTTAGTTGCAACACTCTCATCACTATTTTTCATAGAGATTCTGACAAACTGTCTATCTTTGGATAGATGAATCAATTTATTCTCTGTAGGCTCCCATTCTGGTACCTGCAGAGCCTGCTTTATCATAGGCCCCAACTCATGAGATTCATGTCCCTGAGCAATCAAAAGAGTGATATGCGGCACAGAGTTTTGCACTTGAAACCAGTCTTTTAATTCATCAGGGAGGGTTACTGCTGCTGCCGCTCCTTGTGGGCCAATGTAAATATCTTCACTGGTTATGAGAAATGGCTTTTTATTAAGCAGTTCATCCCAGCAGGCTTCATAATCCTTAAAGCGGTGATTTCCGTCGAAAAGCAATGTGCAATGTAACGGCAGCCGGACTTCCTCCACTTCACCCATCTGTGTCTGCACCCAGATTTTCCACTTTGTCCATTCCTGCTTCAGCATGGATTCTTCAGGTGTTAGCTGCAGCCAATAGACTAGAGGCTGCATCAGACGTTCAACCTCTTTTTCAGTTTGAGTTGGCATCATTCTATGTATTTCTTCCTGTGGAAAATCCACATACAGTCCATCAGGGGTGCACATTATTTTTGCTTTTAAAGGGCACAAAATATCTCTTCCCATAAGATTGATTGGGGTGTCGGCTGAATACAACAAAGGTGCAACAATTGATTTTCCTGATACCATCATTGGAACTGGCTGGGTGAGGGGTATCACTTGTGTTTTTCCAGAGAAGCCTACTGTCTTAACTGATGCTGAAGAGAGGGGGAGCCCAGCACCTTCAGTTCCAATACATGAATAGGTCGCACCTGTGTCCACCATAAATGAATATTCGTGTCCCTGTATTTCTACAGGTATGATGGGCTCATTTGATGAATTTAATGACACCACAGGTAGCTCCATCTCCCCCTCAGGCTCCTCCGGACACCCCTATAACCAGTTTGCTGAGGGCCCTGTCCAAGGATTAACAGGGCAATCCCGTTGCAAATGTCCAGGTTGGTTACAGCTCCAACATATGATGTCTCCTTTAGGCACATTGCTCTGCTGCGGGTTAGGCTGGGTGAGCCTAAACGTTGGTAATTGTCCTCCTCTCCCTCGTCCTCTCCTTATCAATCCTCCTCTCATCGCCTCCCTGCCTCGTCCACGACCCTGTGGGTATGAGTTTTCACCCTGATTCACGTACACATGTATAGCAGGCAGGGCAGGCCCAGTTTGAGCAGGAGAGTTACTGATGTGTGTATGTGCTGATGAGGCAGCAGGCTGGAAAACTGTCTGAGCCTGTGGGGGAGGCGTGGCATAGTTCTGAGATGGAGTAGCTGCTATCACTGGGGCTTGTGTCTCAGTTAGTGTGGTTATCAGCGGGGCCTGTGTTTTAGTTTTCTCCTTTTTGTTTTTTGTCAGCTCTCCCAACTGTAGCTGTGTTAATTTATTAGTCAGGTGTTTATTGGTCTCTTCCTCTCGTTGTTTCTCTTTTCTGTGATAATTCACATGATGTACTATATGCTCCACAAACAGTGGCCAGTCCATCTTACTCAGGCCCACCACTTGCTCTAATTTTTGCTGCACTGGAGCAGGCAATCCCTTTTTCACCATACTTTTGAATAAGGCCTCTGTAGATTTATTGGCATTCCAGGCGCTTCCCGTCTCATCCTTCCATTTACGCTGAAAAGCATGCAGCCACTTAGAGGGACACTCCTCATCTTTCAAAACCTCCCCCTCTAAACTAGAGGGGTCTCCATCATCAGGATATTGTTTCCTCAGCGCCTCCCACAACACAGTACGATGCATCCCCATATTTACATCATCCAGCAGATTGCTTTGGCAAACTCGACCCAGTTTAGCATTGTCAAAGATGTTTACTGTTGCATGCTTGCCGACTACCTTCATTAGGAGGGCTTTAATATCTCCCAAGGCCAGGGTCACTCCAGCTGTACTTTCCTCAAGTGCTGTTATCCATTTGCCTGCCCCTTGTGAAAGGTCAGGCAGTCTCTCAGCCAGTCCCACCATGTCCATGAATGACCACGGCACATATGTTGAGACCCCTCCTTTCTTCATGATAGGGCACATAGGGGCTCCATACCCCTCATCACTCCCCTGCTCCAGCCATGCTGCTTCCGGATCCTTGTGATTTTGAAAATCATGTGGCAGACTGCTTGCTCTGTGCACCATCCTTCCACTCCGCAGCCGCATTCCTCTGTCATCCTCCCTCACATGGCCTTCGTTCTCTCTCCTTTCCACCGGCTGACCCCTGGAAATGGCGTCTTGTAGGCCTATGATATCTGTCAACAAAGGCCGACTTGAAACAGTATCATGAGGTGAGAAACAAGCCGATGCGGCTGTTTCCTTTTCTCTGGGAGGATTATCTGTTATTGTTCCCACCAATTCTATTCTCCTGATTGCGGGCCCTGTCTGTCCTGGTACAGGGGCCTCAAAGGTGTGACGCTTCACATGCTTTGTTTTCTCCTGATTACTTAATCCTTGTGAATGTCTATTTATCAGCTGATCCAGCCGTACAAGTGTCTCTTCTAGCAGAACTGTAGTGTTTAACTCTTTCCGATGTGAAACCTGTTCGCTTTGTTGCTGCATTTCGTGTGGCTTATCTCTTTTGGTTAGGGGGTGCAGCATTTCCTGAGTCTGAGGTGCTGCTGACTCTGCTGCAGTTTTATTCCCAGGTAGAGATGTGGCCTCATTGCGACTCAGCTCTGTCCTATACCAAGGTTCAACTTCATCAGAATAACAGGTGCCAGTGGAGCACTCACTTTCTTCTCCATCATGTCTCCAATTCTCTCCTCCAACACCATTGCGCTTATCCTTTAGGGTGACAGTGAGTCTTCCTGTTAATTCACAGTCCACATCTTGTGTGCCATCACTAATTACAGCTTGCTCAGAGGACATGTGTCTCAGAGGATACTGCCCCGCTTGTGAATGTTGATTTGTGTGTGTGTGTGGTGGAGGCCTCTCTGGCCACAAAGGGGCCGACGGAGACACCTGTGATGACTCAGAAATCTCATTTTTCCCTTTTGATGACACACTTTTGTTTTCCACAAGCTTCTGCCTCAATTTAGCACCCTCTTGTCTAAACCACCCCAAAACCTCTCGCTCCTTTAATCTTTTATTTTCTTGCTTACGGGTTTTTTGGAGGTCAGTGGCCACTTTCTTATGTATGCTTAGCTCCACCTCTTCACAACATGCCATATTAAAGGTACCATTTGGGGGCCACTGATGTGCCCCTGATGTTCTACTATGCCACTTACGCATACATTTTAAAATCCTCCTCCTTTGACTCGGGTGTCGTTTTATCACCCGGTCCTTAGGGCTATAACCTGCCCCACCTTCTTTGCTCTGACTGACTCCCATGTATCACAATTCACACACCCGAAAATAAATGTATTTTATTTTATTTATATATTTATAATTTATTGATTTTTCTTTTCTTTTTAAAACACTTCTTTCAACTAAATTTGGATGAGATGTTATGTTTGTGACTTATTAAACCAGCACGCTTATCTATTTTACTACGCTCTCCTCCTCTCGGAATGTCAGGACACAGTCACAAATTTGTTACTTTCTTACTTTTTACCCAGCACTCCCAAGCGAGCACTGGCTTATTGTTGCTACGGCAACGGCACAGGGAAGTCCCACACAATCCGCCCCACACTGGGCAAGCCCGTTTTTTAATTTTTGTTTTGAACTCCAGATCCTCTTACAGATTTTATTGTAAATACGCGAAACGGTTGCCAGAGCCTCAGGTTGATCAGCTGTGCACTCACCACCCTTTACCAGCTATTTTCCATACACACCATTCCATGCAAATAGGTTAATCAATATCTTTTATTTTTCATTTATTTATTGATTTCATTTAAATCACTTCCTACCAAAATTCGGTTTGATTAACTTTATGCCATGCCATCCACCACTCGCATTCTGTTGCTATTATCTCGGCTATCTCTTAGAATTACTGTTAGTCTCATTATTATTTCTTTACTATTTTAGTTATTTGCAAGTAGTAGTGCTTATACTTTCCTTTCTCTTCCCTCCTTTTTTTTAGAGCTCTATTTTCTATAACCTTACAGTTATTTTATTCTGTTTTTATACCTTGTTATTATTTTTACTCATCTGATTCTATTCGTTCCCTATTTACCGATAAGTACTTATTTACTCCACTCTACTCCAATTTTGTCAACACAATATTAGTTTATTTAACCCTGTATCTTCTTACTCAAGACATTAAAGGGTTTAATCCCAATTTTGACAATGATTTTCTTTTTCCCTATTTTTCACACAAACCTTGAGAGTAAATCTTCCTTTTTTTTCACCTTTACTTCCCCTAGTTATTTGCCGACCTCCCTCTCTAATCTTCCTCACATACTTTAATTATGACTTTTAACACCCCCCTTGGCCGAATATCTGTCCCACAATGAGCTGCTCAATTTTTTTTTTAACACCTTGTCTAATTTAACATCTCTTTTACAACGTTGTATTACCTTACCTATTTTCCCTTTTTTCTAATTTATGAATCAAAACCCATCCCCTCACGCGTGTTCCTTTAACTCATATTTACAGCCATACATTAGTTATATTTATAGATTAATATTAAGCAATATTTACAGCAACAAGAAACTATACTCTAAACTACTAATCAGCAATATTTACAGCAGCGAATATACTTAAAGGTTAGTAACAGCTATTTACATATTTACACTTGGGCCGAAGGTGTCGCCTTTCATTCCGCGACGCGCGCATTTCATCTAGCCCGTCCAGACCGGTGGACTCAAAAGCCCTCAGATCCCTACTGTGAGCCCCAAGTCCCCGCGTTACTGGCTAGGAATTTATCCCCAAAAATCCCCCAAAGCCCGAGCAGTCCTGACTACCTAGCAATTCACTTGGGTCAACCAGGTTAACCAATTAAATGGTTAACCTAGTTAGCCTGTATCACCTTATCTACTTAAATGGATAACTAGGTTTCCAGCGGTAACCACCTTGGGGGTGCCGACATATATTTCGCTTTTCATCACTTTTATCACTTTTCATCACTTTTCATCACTTTTCATCTTTTTACTTCTGCGCAACTTACACACACACACTAACAAGTCTATCCTTCAGCTTCGACACTAAAGAATAACAGAACAAACTCCCCCAAGAACTATAACCCACAACAAAACAGAAAGCAACAGATCCCACTTAGCGCACACTCCCTCACGGCTCAGCAGTCATCAACCCAAACACAGGTCAAGACAGATAACCTCTTTACACACACAGCAGCTCCCACTCGCAGCCACACACACACTTCCGCGCCGTGGTTCACAGCAAAGTTACACATAGATCCCAGCATTAAACTCTGCTCCTTCCTGTCTCCAATATTAAAAATTTTAACAATGTAACAATTTTAACTCTCCAATTACAAAGGACAATTTTAATGTTCTTTTTCAAGGCGAGGCGAAAGTATACCTTGAACCCGGGCGGAACCCCCTCAGACAGCACTCAGACAGCACCAATTGTTTTATGCAGAAAAAGCTCTGCTTACCTTATCTTATGCGGCCGCTTGGTGCTCTCTGGGTGCGCAGAGTGGCAACAACGCCCAAGGTCCACGGCTGACGCCTCCAACTCCTTGTCCCTTCGTCCGGTCGCCAAATTGTAGTTGTCACAATGGAGAGTAATTCCTCAGATTAGCAATAGGTAGATCTCAGCTTCCCAATTCCAATTAAAGTCAAAAACACAAAAATTACAGGAGAGGAACAAAGTTCTATGCCAGCTGTTTTATTGAACAGTGTAGCTCAGCAAAACAGAGGGAAAAGCAAAGCTCCCCTAGGGTGTTCGCAATAAGCGCATGCAGGTAGGGACCAACCCCACGGACAGACAGCAGGAAAAAGCCCAGAGGGCTGTCCCCGGCCCCCTTTTAAAGGTACCAGTAGTCCCACCTCCTGCTGCTGAGTAACTTTCCCACGCACCCAGGAGCAGGTGCAGGGTCAAATGCCGGCCAGAGTTCACACCTGGCGCTGGCTGAACGCCCGGTCCAAAGTGACACCCCTAGGTTAACCCTTTGCTTTACCCTCTGACAATAGGTCACAACATGGTCAAAGGTCACACATTAGTACAGCAAATAGCATAGTTTATAAAAGATAATTATGATATTAATGTGAATAATACTTAGCCTAACTACATCAAATACATGAGTTAAATGCATAACATAAAAATAAAACACTCCAGTGTAAGTTTATAGTGTGTGTGTGTGTGTACAGGACAGTGATTTCATTATGTTGGTCTCTCTGCATGAATGTACTGCATGAAAAGCATTTATCTGTGAGTGTGTGTGTGTGTGTGTGTCACCGCGTGCCTAAAACTCCACATGAACGTTACAATATATATATTCAGATAGATATATGAGAACAAAAATCAACCACCTTAGATAGATATATAAGAACAAAAATCAACCACCTTAGATATATAGGTATGCATGTCATACAAAAAATCCACTACAGGAACCTACAGAGGATCCCACAGTTTTGTTTTCTCGAGAAATGAAAGCCTACAGAAAAACCATGACATATACAGTCCATTGTGTCCGCTCAGTTGAGCTAGTGAACATAGCTGTCTCACACTGTCTGCTTCAAACGACACCTCCTCTAAACTCCCCACACCCCCTGCTGACAGAGGTGCCTGACAGCCTGTGGGCCTCATTTAAGTATGATGTAGGCCTAATTAAAGATTGTGAGCCTGTGGTAATCACTCCAAAGTCCTCTTTTAGACCATGCCAAAGACAATATCCTCTGAAACAGGAAGCCATAGAGGGAATTACTCCTGTGTTTGAATCCCTGTTAAAGGCTGGAGTAATTATCCCATGCCCCACCTCTCCGGTTCGCACTCCACTATTCCCTGTGAAGAAAATCAGAGGACCAAATGAGCCTGTTGAGTGGCGGTTTGTGCAGGACTTACAAGCTGTGAACAAGGCTGTGATCCCCAGAGCCCCCGTGGTTCCCAACCCCCACACTATTTTGTCCCAAATACCATCTGATGCTATGTGGTTTACTGTTGCTGACCTGACTAATGCATTCTTCTCTGTTCCAGTTCACCCAGATAGCCAGTTCTGGTTTGCTTTTGAGTTCCAGGGAAAGACTTACACATTCACTCGGTTGTGTCAAGGCTACTGTGAGTCCCCCACGATTTTGAATGCTGCCTTAAGAGACTCCCTGTCAGACTTGATAGGTGAATCTGTCATCGATATTCAACATCAATGTAGAGAGGCTTGTCTGGCATTGATATGTGACATCACAATAGAGAGGTGAATCTGGCATTGATATGTAACATCACAGTAGATAGGTTCGTCTGACATTGATATGTGACATCACAGTAGAGAGGTGAATCTGGCATTGATATGTGACATCACAGTAGATATGTTCGTTTGACATTGATATGTGACATCACAGTAGAGAGGTGAATCTGGCATTGATATGTGACATAACAATAGAGAGGTGAATCAGGCATTGAAATTTAACATCAATGTAGAGAGACTGGTCTGGCATTGATATGTGACATCACAATAGAGAGGTGAATCAGGCATTGATATTTAACATCACAGTAGAAAGTTTCGTCTGACATTGATATGTGACATCACAATAGAGAGGTGAATCTGGCATCGACATTCAACATCAATGTAGAGAGGCTGGTCTGGCATTGATATGTCTTATGACAATACAGAGGTGAATCTGGCATTGATATGTGACATCAATGTAGATATGCTGGTCTGGCATTGATATTTAACATCACAGTAGAGAGGCTGGTCTGGCATTAATATGTGACATCACAATAGAGAGGTGAATCTGGCATTGATATTTAACATCACAATAGAGAGGCTGGTCTGGCATTAATATGTGACATCACAATAGAGAGGTGAATCTGGCATTGATATGTGACATCACGGTAGAGAGGTTCATTTGACATTGACATGTGACATCACAATAGAGAGGTGAATCTGGCATTGATATTTAACATCAATGTAGAGACGCTGGTCTGGCATTGATATGTGACATCACAATAAAGAGGTGAATCTGGCATTGATATGTGACATCACAGTAGAGAGGTTCGTTTGACATTGACATGTGACATCACAATAGAGAGGTTAATCTGGCATTGATATGTGACATCACAATAGAGAGGTGAATCTGGCATTGATATTTAACATATACAAGTAGAGAGGAGAATCTGGCATTGATATGTGACATTAAAATAGAGAGGAGAATCTGGCATTGATATGTGACATCAAAATAGAGAGGTGAATCTGGCATTGATATTTAACATCACAATAGAGTGGTTCGTCTGACATTGATATGTGACATCACAATAGAGAGGTGAATCTGGCATTGATACTTAACATCAATGTAGAGAGGCTGGTCTGGCATTGATATTTGACATCACAGCAGAGAAGCGAGTCTGGCATTGATATGTGACATCACAATAGAGACGTTCGTTTGACATTGATATGTGACATCACAATAGAGAGGTGAATCTGGCATTGATATTTAACATCAATATAGAGAAGTGAATCTGGCATTGATATTTAACATCAATGTAGAGAGGCTGGTCTGGCATTGATATATGAATTCACAATAGAGAGGTGAATCTGGCATTGATATTTAACATCAATGTAGAGAGGCTGGTCTGGCATTGATATATGAATTCACAATAGAGAGGTGAATCTGGCATTGATATTTAACATCAATGTAGAGAGGCTGGTCTGGCATTGACATATGAATTCACAATAGAGAGGTGAATCAGGCATTGATATTTAACATCACAGTAGAGAGGTTCATCTGACATTGATATGTGACATCACAATAGAGTGGTGAATCTGTCATCGATATTCAACATCAATGTAGAGAGAGTGGTCTGACATTGATATGTGACATCACAATAGAGAGGTGAATCTGGCATTGATATGTGACATTACAATAGAGAGGTGAATCTGACATTCATATTTAACATCAATGTAGAGAGAGTGGTCTGACATTGATATGTGACATCACAATAGAGACGTTCGTTTGACATTGATATGTGACATCACAATATAGAGGTTAATCTGGCATTGATATGTGACATACCAATAGAGAGGTGAATCTGGCATCGATATTTAACATCACAGTAGAGAGGTTCGTCTGACATTGATATGTGACATCACAATAGAGAGGTGAATCTGTCTTCGATATTCAACATCAATGGAGAGAGGCTGGTCTTGCATTGATATGTGACATCACAATAGAGAGGTGAATCTGGCATTGATATTTAACATCAATGTAGAGAGGCTGGTCTGGCATTGATATGTGACATCACAATATAGAGGTGAATCTGGCATTGATATTTAACATCACAGTAGAGAGGTTCGTCTGACATTGATATGTGACATCACAATAGAGAGGTGAATCTGTCATCGATATTCAACATCAATGTAGAGAGGCTGGTCTTGCATTGATATGTGACATCACAATAGAGAGGTGAATCTGGCATTGATATGTGACATCACAATAGAGACGTTCGTCTGACACTGATATGTGACATCACAATAGAGAGGTGAATTTGGCATTGACATGTGACATCACAATAGAGAGTCGAATCTGGCATTGACATGTGACATCACAATAGAGAGTCGAATCTAGCATTGACATGTGACATCACAATAGAGAGTCGAATCTGGCATTGACATGTGATATCACAATAGAGAGGTGAATTTGGCATTGATATTTAACATCACAGTAGAGAGGTTCGTCTGACATGGATATGTGACATCACAATAGAGAGGTGAACCTGGCATTGATATTTAACAACACAGTATAGAGGTTCGTCTGGAATTGATATGTGACATCACAATAGAGAGGCGAGTCTGGTATTGATATGTCACATCACAATAGAGACTCGAATCAGGAATTGTTATTTGACTTCACAATAGAGAGGCGAATCTGATACTGATATTTCACATCACAACAGAGAGGCGAATCTCGCATTCGTATTTGATATCAGAAAAGAGAGGCAAAACTAGCATTGATATGTGACATCACATCAGAGAGGCGAATCTGGCATTGATATGTGATATTTAACATCAATGTAGAGAGGCAGGTCTGGCATTGATATGTGACATCACAATAGAGAGGTGAATCTGCCATTGATATGTTACATCACAATAGAGAGGGGAATCTGGCATTGATATTTGACATCACAACAGAGAGGCGAATCTGGCATTGATATGTGACATCACAGCAGAGACGCGAGTCTGGTATTGATATGTGACATCACAGCAGAGAGGCGAATCTGGTATTGATATGTGACATGACTGCAGAGACGCGAGTCTGGTATTGATGTGTGACATCACAGCAGAGAGGCAAATCTCACATTGATATTTGACATTACAATGGAGAGGCGAATCTGGCATTGCTATGTGACTTCACAATAGAGAGGCGAATCTGGCATTGATATTTGACATCAAAATAGAGAGGCCAATCTGGCATTCATATGTCACATGACAATAGAGAGTCGAATCTGGCATTGATATGTGACATCACAATAGAGAGGCAATTTTGGAAGTGATATTTGACATCCACATTGTTATGTTAAATATCAATGCCAGATTCGCCTCTCTGTTGTGATTTCAAATATCAATTCCAGATTCGCCTCTCTTTTGTGATGTCAAATATCAATGCCAGATTCGCCTCTCTGTTGTGATGTCACATATCAATGCGTGATTCGCCTCTCTTTTGTGATGTCACATATCAATACCAGATTCGCCTCTCTATTTTTATGTCACATATCAATGCGTGATTCGCCTCTCTGTTGTGTTGTCAAATATCAATGCCAGATTCGCCTCTCTGTTGTGATGTCACATATCAATGCGTGATTCGCCTCTCTGCTGTGATGTCAAATATCAATGCCAGATTCGCCTCTCTGTTGTGATGTCAAATATAAATGCGTGATTCCCCTCTGTATTGTGATGTTGTCAAAAGAAAATTGTACTTAGCAGTCAGTATAAGCTTTTAATGATATAAGTCTACATATGATAGAATACTGTATGATAACCTTTTGATGACTTTGACTGTTGTCCACTACAAGACCTGTTTCTGTTTTATAAATTCTTTCTCACAGCGATAAAAGCTGAACAAGCAGGAAGAGGAGAGCTGAACACTTTTATCTGCGCTCCCTAACAAGAAGAGGGGCCGCGTCCTTCTGAATCTCACAACACACACACATACACCTGAACCTCTCTTATCTTCACTCCCTACGCACTAACATGCCTCTGCCTATGAATAGACGTATTCACTGTTGTATTACTTTTGTATATAAATAAAGACCAGAGCGGTAACAGAGCGCTGATCACAGGGCCCCCACTCTGATGTGAGCGTTCTGTGACCGCCATTGCAAGTAAAGACTTGCAGTGTGTGTATCTCTTCACTCTTAGACTCTTAGCTGAAGAAGTGTCTTTAGAATAAATCTCTTCAGATGTCACATATCAATGTGTGATTCGCCTCTCTGTTGTGATGTCACATATCAATGCCAGATTCGCCTCTCTATTGTGATGTCAAATATCAATGCCAGATTCGCCTCTCCATTGTGAAGTCACATATCAATGCCAAATTCGCCTCTCCATTGTGATGTCACATATCAATGCCAGATTCGCCTCTCCTTTGTGATGTCACATATCAATGCCAAATTCGCCTCTCTATTGTGATGTCACATACCAATGCCAGATTCGTGTCTCTGATGTGATGTCACTGATCAATACCAGACTCACGTCTCTGCTGTGATGTCAATTATCAATACCAGATTTGCCTCTCTATTGTCATGTCACATATCAATGCCAGATTCGACTCTCTATTGTGATGTCAAATATCAATGCCAGATTCGCCTCTCTACTGTGTTGTTAAATTTCAATGCCAGATTCGCCTCTGTTGTGATGTCAGATATCAATGCCAAAATCGCCTCTCTATTGTGATGTCACATATCAATGCCAGAATTGCCTCTCTATTGTGATGTCACATATCAATGGGAGATTCGCCTCTCTATTGTGATGTCACATATCAATGCCAGGTTCGCGTTTCTATTGTGTTGTCAAATATCAATGCCAGATTCGCCTCTCTTTTGTAATGTCAAATATCAATGCCAGAATCGCCTCTCTATTGTGATGTCACATATCATTTCCAGAATCGCCTCTCTATTGTGATGTCACATATCAATGCCATATTCGCCTCTCTGTTGTGATGTCAAATGTCAATGCCAGATTCGCCTCTCTGTTGTGATGTCACATATCAATGGGATAAGCGCCTCTCTATTGTGATGTCACATATCAATGCCATATTCGCCTCTCTATTGTTTGAAATGCCCCTAATGATCGGCCCAAAGCAAGAACCAGTTTACCGCGCGTACAAAATAAGGGACTTGGAAGCGCTGGTTAAACAGCTTCCACCCATAACAGAGGGAGGAGCAGCTTGGTTGAGGAAGTTAAGAACCTTAACAGAAGGGGAGGAGCTAGCCACTGGAGACTTCCGGGCGATAGCAGGAAGATGTATGCTAGGCAGAGGATTAGCAGACGTAGAGGAAATTGCTAACACCACAGCCTACCCAATTGACATGCCATATAACACGGTGGAAGACAAGCTAGCTGACGCAGTCCGTGAGAAATATATGATACCAAATTTAGGGTCCATACCAAAGATTTCCTGGGACCCCAAATACACCCCCAGATAATTTCTGGAGAGAGCTAAGCAAGCAAGCAAGCAATTTAAGGAACAATGGATGTCACAAACTGGCATACATCCAGGCCAGGAAGGAGAGCACAGAGCGTGGTTTCACGCAGCGGTGCTGAAGGGGCTTCCGGACAAAGTAACAACCGATTTAGAAAAGAACCCAGATTTTACAGTGGCAGACTCTACCCAGTGGGAGAGACACGTGGTCCATCGGCTCCAGTTGGAACAGGACGAGGCGAACAAACAACTAGAAGACGCACAGGCGCAACTGTTGAAGTTACAGCTGAATGAAGCCTGTAAGAAGCATAATTCTAAGAAAAAAGAGCGGAAAGAGGCCAACAAAACTATGATGATTGTAAAGCCCAAAGCTGATCCCGTGCCTTACTGGCCAGATCTTGATCCTAACCTTTATGACTCTGCCACTTACAGACCCAGCTCTGATCAAGCTGGGCAAACAAACTTTGAAGCACCGATATGTGGTCTCCCCACAAGTGCCTGTGAATCTGATGGGCAGAGACTTACTCATCAAACTGGGAGCCACTATCATGTGTTCTGATGGATTAACTGTGACTCTGCCAGGAGGAACGCCTCTCCCATGCCTGGAAACAAACTCAAAGAATCAGTACTTGATGCAAGACTGTGAACAACCCATAGCTGACATTTACTGGGGGCGCCTGGTAAAAGAAGGCATTCTGAGACAATACCAATAATGGAAACCCTGGATCATGAGCCTTGCGGTTTATTCCCCGCCTCGCGATCCCTACCACGTCACTCTTTTCTACGATGATTTCTACGATGATGTATACCGGGAAGGTCATCAGGCAAAGGAACTGGGATCAATGGTCAAGCGGGCGCTGGATAACATTTGGTGGCAAAGCACCCAAATTCCAAATGTCTGGTATACACCAAAATGTAAAACGTACCGTATCACTTGTTTTGTCCAACGACGCAGTGATACTAGAACATCAACAAATATCGAGAACACATGGCAGGGAGAGAACGGATCACCCAGACGCAGTGGCGGAACTTTCGTAATTGGCTGACACTCTGTGGTCTACTGGACCCACAGATGTCGGCCTAGCCAATTGTTCGCCTGTTCTGTTCCAGCTCAAGTCAGAAACACCAATTTCACGACCACAGAATAAGCACAAACCTGAAGTAGAGGAAGGGATTGCTGAGACGATTGAAGGGCTGCTGAAAGTAGGAGTGCTTGAGCCCTAGCAATCCTTTTGGAACACACCAATTTTGCCGGTGGAGAAACATGGGACAGGGAAGTACCGAATGGCGCATGACCTCAGGGCCATTAACGCCATATTACGTACTGACACTGTGCCCGTACCTAACCCGTACACAGCTCTAACAGCCATTACATGGGACCAAAAGTGGTTCACATGCATTGACCTTGCTAACGCATTCTTCTGTCTCCCCTTACACGACTCACTCAGAGACATTTTCTCATTCACATACAGAGGTCGCCAGTATAGATACACACGTCTGCCACAAGGCTTTGCACTCTCCCCTGGCATTTTCAATCAGGTGCTCAAAGAGGCCCTGTCACGTTGTCAGTTGCCTGAGGGGTGTACACTGATACAGTATGTCAGGGGTGGGCAGGGGTGGCCCCGAGGGCCGGTGTCAGCCATTGGTGTGTGTAGATGCTCTGACCAGCTGGCCAGAAGCATGGGCTACTAAAAGGGAGGATGCTAAAAGTGTGATTAAGTGCTTAATCAATCATTATATTCCCAGGCACGGGTTTCCCAAGCGCATTAGATCAGACAATGGGACCCACTTTAAGAACCAAGACCTGGCGGAGGTGGAGAGGATGTTGGGAGTAAAACACAGGTTTGGGACAGTGTACCATCCTCAATCTCAAGGGAAAGTAGAGAGAATGAACTTAAACTTGAAAAACAAGTTGTCTAAAATTTGTGCACAGACGGGGCTAAATTGGGTTTCAGCCCTGCCAATTGCTCTAATGACTATAAGATGTTCTGTTAACCAATCCACAGGTTTCACACCCTACGAGCTGCAGACGGGAAGGCAGTTCAGAGCACCCTGGACAGCGGTCCCGGCGGAACCGAGTATCAAAAGTAACAGGTCTCATGTAGAATATTGGAATGAATTAAAAGCTCTTGTTTCGAGTTTCACAAAACAGGTTACGCCTGGAGTACACACTGTGGACAGGGCGACCTCTGAGGCAAAACCGGTGTGGCTGAAGGTCATCAAACGCAAGTGGAAAGAGCCCCGCTGGACCGGTCCGTACGAGGTGACTGCCCGGATGGCTACAGCAGTTCAACTGAAAGGAAAAGGCGACACCTGGTTCCACTGGTCGCAGTGTGCACTAGCAGACGAGAGCTTGGTGGAGGAAAACTTGTCTCCACCCAACACAGGTGTCAACGAAATACAGAGGCATAATAAATCCTCTCACCTGTGCAACGGGCCGACCAGCAGTCTACCTGGGAGGCTGAAGAAAGAAGAGGGGTATCGCAGAAAGTCGCCGCGCCAGCGAAAAGGAGTGGTAACAAATCAGTAACTCCAGAAAGGGGAGAAATTTCTAGCCAAAGTGCAAAAGAACACACAACACAATGCAAACACACGAATCAGAGATACGTAATGAGAAAAAACTTATTAAAATGTTCCTTACAACCACATGTTTATTATATGCAATAATATTGATCATGGCTGTGTGTTTTATTGTCTATATTTTGCAGAGCACCCAAGGCCACTTGTCCGAACACGGAGGCCAGTCCAGCACAGCACTTCCTGAGACATTAATTGCCGAAATGGGACCGTTGAGAAGACCAAAGCGCGAGGTGTCAGGTAAAGGGGATGAGTGCCTCAGCACATATAATGGCATAGAACTGGACTACGTTAAAGGGTCCACAAGCTCATTCACGTTTGACTTGTGTGAGGTCATTGAGTGTAAAGGGGCTAGTAGCAGCTGGAGGGGATATGATGTGTGGGTCTGTAATCACCCAATGATATGCACCAGGAGAGGGAGCCCTTATTCCAGTCCAGGGATCCATCGTTCAGGGGGAGTATATACAGCAGGGCAATGGTGTTCCTGGGATAACGTGGTAAGTTGGACAGGAGTAGGGTGGCAGCCTGAAGGGTTTAGCCAAGTTAAGCGGGAAGGATTTCGAAGAAGTGTTGCGGCAGGCCATATCCACAATAGGGAAGACCATCGAAGCTGCTGAGACAGCTGAGATAAACCCTGAAAATGATACTGCTGACCAGACTTGCCCTGTGGTAGGATCCACACAACTTGGAGCCTCACCTTCAGTCTTAACTGAACTGCCTCACCCTCCTGAACCCATTCAGGGCACATTCCAACGCCCCATGAGACCAAACTTGACACCTCAAATATTGAGCCCAACTGACCTCAACCCACCAGAGGTTCAGAAAATAGTAGTTGAGCATGTTGTCAAGAGTGTTGAGAAGACATCACATGCTCACTCTACATTAAGACTCAGAGCTTTCTCTGGCAAGATGCCCAGACCTTACAGTGAAGCTGACTATGAAACATGACGTTCTCATGTTGACTTGTTGATGGAAGATGCTTCTTTGTCTGAGTTGGAAAAAACTCGTAAGATACTTGAAAGTCTCCTTGCTCCCGCTTCTGATGTCATCCGCCCTCTTGGGCCAGAAGCCACTCCTGCAGACTATCTTAAACTTCTGGATTCAGCTTTTAGCACCGTCGAAGATGGTGAGGAACTGTTTGTACGCTTCATGAACACCCTCCAAGATCACGGTGAAAAGCCCTCTGCTTATCTGCTTCGTTTGCAGGTGGCAGTCAATCACACTGACAGGGGATTTCTTTAAATCACCTTGCCGTTCTTCAGCTAAGACATCTGAGTTAGAAAACACAAACACTGCAGTTCTTTCACTTGCGAGGACGGTCACAGAGCGCTCGCACAAGAGACACTCATGGACTCGCGCTTTGTCACCGTCTGCGTTCTTTATTTATACAAGATTGTTCTGTGTGTGTGTGTGTGTTACAAAGATAACAACGTCACTCAGAGCAGCGGGTTTTTCCCTTTTCTACATCTGTGTGTTCTTGTAAAAAGAGCTGAGGTTTCACTTCTCTACATCTAAATGTTCTCTGAAAACAGGAAGCGGTTATTTGCTGAATGGGTTCATCACATAAGTTACTAGGTGAAAAGTCATGTAGACATATGGTTTGCTTAGTGATATATATATATATATTTCATGTAGCTGATAACACTGATAACACTATATAAAAACAATTTTCCTTTGACATTCCCTGCTGTTTATCAGAACAATGAAATGTATCAATAAGTAACTACTTGTCTTTCACATTTTCAGTTACTACATCATTATTTGCACTTCATCTTCATCTAACAAATAGGAAAAGAAGTCTTCATGATCTTCATTGATTTCAGTACATCTGCGTATGCTGTGAATGATTAACTTGTCATCTGTGAAATTACAGCTTTTAAACAAGGAATAACTCAAATAAAGAAAACAAAATTAAACCAGGAAAACTCCAACGCCAATCAACCGTCTCTATAGCATCTGAAGTCATGTTTAAAGAATGTACATTATCTGGTATTTAGGTGCAGCATGTGGTGTTGAATAAGACGCACAATCCTCCTTTCTCAGCCAGGATCATGTGCACTGCTACACGATGTTGCATTACAGCAATTCTGAGAGCGTCTATTTCTTGGTTTTGTCCCTCGTTGACCTTTCAGGATGCTTTGAGAAACAAGCCGAATCTATAGTCCAGTATCTCACTTCTGAGAGGACGTTTTTCCAACTCCTGCCCACAGGAAGAGTGAGTTGAGTACCTTTTGTCCAGTTGTCCAGATTTTGAATTCTTCAGGTACGTCGGTTTCCCAGATTGAGTCATGTGGTCTGGCTGTTGAAGTTGAGCGTTTCTTCCTGGATGAGGATGAGGATGTTGTTGTTGTTGTTGTGCACTTTACAAAAGTCATTCTGAAGGTGTGATCGGAGATCAGAATTAGTGCACATGTTCCAGGGTGTTTCCCATAAATGGTTGTGTTTAATATGCTCGACATGTGCGAGCAGACGTAACAGTCTTTCTCTGTGATCGTCCATCTTCTCTGTCTGCCTCGTGGCTCAGCTGCTGTTGGCATCAGCTGGGGTCCTGTAAGGGTGAGCTTTGTAGTCAAGGTAACCAGGAGGGTTCCCCTTCACACCTACACCTGGCTGCCTAAAGTTGAGCGGATAGAGATTGGAGTGTGGGCTTACCCGACGGGGGCCCAAGAATGCACTTACCACCCTCACCCCCGAAACAACCAAGCGTAGGCGCTTCCTCCTTGGTGTCGGGGCTTCCCGGGACCTCAGCCTTTTTGCATTGGCTCTGATGTATCCAGGAGGGTCTCTCTGCAGTTTTACAGGCTGTGGGTGTTGTCAATAACACTTTGTATTGGCCCTCCAAATGGGGTAAACTCCAATTTTTCCTCTGGAGCACCCCTTTCGCCTGGTTTCAACCTGCACGAGACTGGAGAAGAGTCTTACGGCAGTTTATTGTTCAAAACAATATCCTTATTTTCTAGTAGTTTTGCCATCCATTCTGCCAGAGTTGTTTCTCTGACAGATTTGTCTAAAGGTTCACTTTTTGCAACTGAGATTGCATCTGCGTTCTGTGCAGGGACTTGCAAGGTTTTCCTTCACAAGTCATCAGATCATTTTCTAGTTGTGCTCCACACTTTAACCATTTCTTCTGTTCTGTAGTTGGTGCGGCTTTTTGTTCATCTTTAAGTACATCAAGTGGTATTTGCATAGAGGACGCAGACATTAATGTGTCTACAGTTTGCTGTGCGGCTAACTTAGCTGCTTGATCTGCAAAGTTATTGCCTTTAGATATTTCTGATTTATCTTTCTGATGTGCAGCAAAGTGATGTACTGCTAAAAAAAACATATTGACTGTCAGTATATATATTTATGTCTTGGCCTGCGTGCAATTTACATGCACGTATGACTGCTGTGAGTTCTGCACTCTGAGCAGAGTGGGAGGATGTTAGCGGTTTCGCTTCTAAAACTCTGTTTGCTGTAGTTACTGCATAGCCGACACAGTTTCATCCTAGGCTATTTTTAGACGCTGAGCCGTCTACAAAAATGTCGGTGAAACCAGCTTGTGGGTACTGTGAATGTCAACACGTGGCTTTGTCTCCTCATCTAATTTTTTCATACAGCAGTGTGGATGACCTTCTTCGGGTGAGGCCAAAAGTGTGCTCGGGTTCGACTGACCGCACTTCTCGATTCTAATGTGTGATTGTGACAATAAGATTCCAACATATGAGAGCTGTCTTGCATGTATCAGGTAAGAGAAATTGGCTTAGATTAAAATTGAAGTCACCGCGTGTGGTACTCTAATAATCAAAGTGTGCTCTAAAACAATGTCAGGCAATGCTAAACTATATTCATTTGTAATACTATTTTCAAGTTACTGAATGCTTCTTCTGTTTCATTTCTTTGTAGATGCAACACTACATTTTTACTTAAGGCATTTTAGGCAATTCCTATTTTTCAAAGAATTCATACATCTCACACATCTTACATATTTCAAACTTTTAAGCTAGGATTAAAAACTTTGCATTACTTACAGCTCATAGCTCACAGCTCTAAAACTAGACATTAGTAAATCATATGCCTAATCATTATGTGTCATTGTGATCCACAAGTATGATCACAAATTTGTTTTTCAAACCAACAAAACAAACAAACAAAAACAAAAATCAAATTGCCGATGGCGTGAACGCTTTACGGACATGAGTCAGGACACAAAAAGAAAAAAAGAAAAAGCTGCTGTCAGAAACAAAGCAGAAGTGTGAGGAAAAAAACTGAGCTCACAGACAGCTGCATGTGTGAGCTTTAATATGCAGCTTCTGCTCTAAAAGACAAATAACAATAAAAAATGTGTAACTTGTTCATCAGCTTGGTAGTGCCCACATACTTAATTCAGCTTCTCAAACCTGTAGCTTTAGCTGTTGTATACAGGGTTTGGCTTAGTAGTTGTTAGTATAGGTGTGCTCTATATCTCAACAATTTCTCATCTAGGATGACAGGTTATCAATCAGGTCAAGTGTCTCTATGCACCTGATTACTTTAGGTATTTTCCTTATTTTCTTCATTTCATATATCATTGTACTCAGTTTGAGCAAACCTTAAGCTTGAATCAGACTACTTTTAACAATTATCCACCTCACATCATAACTGACTGAGGTGCCTCTTCTTATTAATAGTATGTCATTATTAATGTTATTATTGTTTTTTTTATAACAGCAGTAGCATATTACAATATTTTATTAGTACATTACAATATTTTATCAGTATATTACAATATACCAATATACTACTAATATACAATAGTTTATTATTTTATATTTTATTATGTATCCATCAGGGGCTGGGGGTGATCTGCAGCTTCACCCCCTCCCAAGCTGGAGACATTTACCTTTTCACACACTTTCCTTGGCTGAACAATGACACAGCCTTAATATACCTTATGCATCTCTCTATTTTATTTAATATTTTTCGTGTGAATTATCTGTTTTCATTCATGCTATTCATTCTGGGCATGGTTGTCTACCCAATTTTGTTTCATTTGTTAATACCAATCTACAGGTTGTTTTCCTTCCTATTATTAGTTTGAATACAGTAGAGATAAGCTCTAATTTAATTTAACCTTTTTTTTTATTCCACTTCATTCCTCTTGTATTTATATGTATTCAGTTGGGTCTGTATCCAGCCCTTTTTTAAACTTTGATCTCTAATCTTTTACTTGATGATGGATTATTGTGTTCTTCCTAGTCTGAACTGCTTCTTTGTTTCTTACAGTCACGTACAAAATGTGTCTCTTTTTCACACCTCCAGCATGCAGTCTTAAAGCCACTTTTTGGTGTGTGTATAGGCCTACCTATACCTCTTGCTGTTCCACTATGCATTCCTCTGTCTTTCTTTTGGACTAGTCCTACTCTGGTTTGTTGTTTTTCTAACATTTTCATTCAGGTGTTAATTTTGCTTGTTTATTCTCCATTCTCAAGGATTTTGCTGGGCTGTCACTGGCACGCTTGACTTCAGGGTGGTGGCTGACACGCCCTTCTACTCCGCGCACGGAGCGGTGTCAGTTTTATGAGGCGGAACTCAACCTTTCCCTTTTGTCGCCAGTACGTGAGCCTCAGCAAAGAAAACAATAAAAAAAAGAAAAAACAATGGAAGTAGTTCAGCAGCGTATTGTGCTGTAAAATCATCTTACTTCCAGAACACATATACATACACACAGATAGACATTTGCACGCTAATTTGTCACGAAGTATTTCACGGTCACTTCTAAAACCACTCTAAACACATTTCCTTGTGGTGAACTTAAACCTTATTTGTCACGAGGTATTTGACGGCTACCTTTAGAACCAATCTAAACTTAGTTCCTTCCGGCGAACTCAACCTATTTCACGTGTTTCACGAAGTAATTGCGGCTACTTCTAACCTATTGTACGCGTATCACGAAGTAATTCCGGCTACAACAAACCTATTTTGCGCATTCTTCTAAACCCTTCCGGCGGTTTAAAACCAACAGTGTTTTCTCACCCTCAGTCGTCTTTTGCTGGTTGTCAGGTCATCTGGCTGGATCCCAACGTCGTGGACCAGAACTATTACACCAGCCTGGACCCGAATTTTTCTTACGTCCCAGGTCTTTCACCTCTACCTGGAGAGGGCTGTCGACAGACTTCGGTGCTGGCTTTTCACGGCGTCAGATTACAGCAGTCAGACCTTGCATTGGAGTCACAGAAACATGTCTGTTGTTTCCATCTCTAGGACCAATTTAAATGACAGGGGATTTCTTAAAATCACCTTGCCGTTCTTCAGCTAAGACATCTGAGTTAGAAAACACAAACACTGCAGTTCTTTCACTCGCGAGGACGGTCACAGAGTGCTCGCACAGGAGACACTCATGGACTCGCGCTTTGTCACCGTCTGCATTCTTTATGTATACAAGATTGTTCTGTGTGTGTGTGTGTGTTACAAAGATAACAACGTCACTCAGAGCAGCGGGTTTTTCCCTTTTCTACATCTGCGTGTTCTTGTAAAAAGAGCTGAGGTTTCACTTCTCTACATCTAAATGTTCTCTGAATACAGGAAGCGGTTATTTGCTGAATGGGTTCATCACACAAGTTACTAGGTGAAAAGTCATGTAGACATATGGTTTGCTTAGTGATACATAAAAGAATACATTTCATGTAGCTGATAACACTATATAAAAACAATTTTCCTTTGACACACACCGTGCGCAGAGGTGGGCTTGAACCACATGAAGTAAATAAGCAGCTTCTTAAACAGTTTTACAGAGGCTGCTGGGATGATAACTTGCTAATGGAGTTGCAGTTGGAGCTAAAGCATAAGGAGCCACCCACGTATGCAGAGCTATTGCTTCTCCTGCGTACTGCAGAAAACTGCCAAGAAGTTAAAAGCACACGAATGAAGAAACACTTTAGCGCCACAAAACCAAAAGCAGTGTCTCATGAACAGATGGTCACTGAAACAAATGCAGATGTTTATCCATCAGAGTCAGATAGTCTAGAAGAACTCAAAAAACAAGTTGCCGATCTAAAAAGCCAATTAGCTGCCGTCGTGAAGCCAAAGAAACAAGCAACACTGAAGACAGTTCGAACAAGGAAACCTGAAAATAAAAAACCTGACCATGCCAAACCTGAAAACTCACCTCCACCCAGCCGCCGCAGTACTAGGCCCAAGCCCTGGTATTGCTTCTGCTGTGGGGAAGATGGACATATAGTAGCCACTTGTGAGTCAGAGCCCAATCCTGCCCTTGTAGTTGCAAAACGAAAGGAACTAAGAGTGAGAAGGCAGATATGGGACAGGCAGAATGACCAGCTTTCTTTAAACTAAATTCTGCCTCCGTTGCGGGACAAATGGAGGCTGATGCTTTGTTAACCCGTCCCACCCAGGTTAAACAAAAAGCTTCACCTAAAAAGTGTGCCAGCCTAAAGTCACACACAAGAACAGATTCCTTTGACCTTCCTAAAGGTCTAATTGGTACAAAGAGTACTGCACAAGTGAAAGTTAATGGTCACACAGTGAGTTGTTTGCTAGATACTGGTTCCCAGGTGACTACAGTCCCCGAGTCCTACTATCGTCTGCATTTGTCCTCTCATGAGATTGGCACCCTCAACTTTTAGAAGTTGAGGGTGCCAACGGTCAGTCTGTGCCTTATTTGGCTACATTGAACTGCATGTCACTTTCCCAAAAGACTTCCTTGGCATTGAAGCTGAAGTGCCGACACTTGCTTTAGTTGTCCCCGATGTGCACACAGCTTTTCGGTCCTTAGTGCTAATTGGGACAAACACATTAGATGTACTTTATGAGCTGTACTCTGACGCATGCCATGAACTGCAGCTGAACCTGCCATATGGCTATAGGGCAGTTCTAAAAGTTCTTGAATCACGACACAAACAGTCCAAAGACAGTAGTCTTGGTTTAGTGACGATGCACAACAAAGAGCCACAGTTGATTCCAGCAGGCCAAACTCTTGTTCTAGATGGTGATGTAGCTGTGTCAGCCGGTTACGGTGAAAAGTCCGTCTTGTTAGAGTATCCACGAATGTCAGCCTTACCTGGTGACATCCTTGTGAAACCTTGACTCATAGACCTACCTGAACGAGCACCTTACCTTATTCCAGTTATACTTACCAATGAATCCGAACATGGTGTGACAATCCCTCTAAATTGTGTCATCGGAGAAGTCAGTGCATATCAAAGAGTTCTATCTCACGAACACTCAGTGAGAACTCCATATGCCCGAAGTGTTTGCACAAAATGATCTCGACTTTGGAAAAACGGATCAAGTGAAACATGCAATCAGATTGTCAGATGAAACACCGTTCAAGCGTAGAGCACGTCCCATACATCCAAACGACCTGGAAGCAGTCCGTAAGCACCTCAAAGAACTGCAAGAAACTGGCGTGATCAGGGAATCTACCTCCCCTTTCTCTTCACCCATTGTAGTCGTGCGGAAGAAAAATGGTGAAGTCCGCCTCTGTATCGACTACAGAAAGCTTAACGCACAGACTATAAAAGATGCTTACGCTCTCCCCAATTTGGAGGAAACGTTTTCCACCTTGATCAGGTCGCAATGGTTCTCTGTCCAGGATTTAAAATCGGGGTATTACCAAATTGAGATGGAGGAGCTGGACAAACCCAAGACGGCGTTCGTGTGCCCCATCGGCTTTTGGGAATTTAATAGAATGCCCCAAGGCATTACAAACGCCCCCAGCACATTCCAACGGCTCATGGAAAAATGTATGGGCAACATGAACCTGCGTGAAGTGATCGTGTTTCTTGATGACATCATTGTATTCTCCAAGACACTTGAAGAACATGAGGCTTGCTTAATGAAAGTTCTTGGTCGCCTGAAAGAATATGGGCTCAAACTCTCCCCCGAAAAATGCAAGTTTTTCCAAACTTCTGTCAGATATCTTGGGCACATTGTGTCCAGCAAGGGAGTGGAGACTGACCCTGAAAAGGTGGAAGCCTTAAGTACCTGGCCTGTGCCCCGTGATCTTAAACAGCTCCGCTCATTCTTAGGCTTTTCAGGGTACTACAGGCGGTTCATTAAGAACTATTCGAGTATCGTTAAGCCCCTCACTGACTTAACATCAGGCTACCCTCCATTGCGCAAAAGCACAAAGCCTAAAGCTAAGTCTGTCCAGTACCATGACCCCAAGACACCTTTCGGCGAGCGATGGACTCCCTCTTGTGATCTTGCTTTCAAAACCATCATTGAGAAGCTCAGTACTGCGCCTGTATTGGGTTTTGCTGACCCTAAACTGCCATATATGCTCCATACCGACGCCAGCACTACAGGGCTTGGCGGCGCGCTCTATCAAGAGCAGAATGGCCAGACCAGGGTAATAGCTTATGCAAGCCGTGGGTTGTCTAGGAGTGAATCTCGTTATCCCGCCCATAAGTCAGAGTTTTTAGCCTTGAAGTGGGCAGTGACGGAGAAGTTTGCAGATTACTTATATGGAAATCAGTTTACTGTCATAACAGACAGTAATCCTCTGACGTACATATTAACTACTGCTAAGATGGATGCCATGAGTTACAGATGGTTAGCTGCCCTGTCAACGTTTAGCTTTAAGCTCCAGTACAGAGCAGGCAAGCTTAACTCAGATGCAGATGGTCTTTCTAGACGGCCACATGGCGAGTTGCTTAACGACGCAGTGTCCCAAAAAGAGCTCGACCACATACAGCAGTTCACACAAACTCACCTGTCCCTACCTGATAGCAGTTTAAGTCCTGAAGTAGTGTCTACTATATGTGAGAAACACCTTGTATGCAGCTCTCAAAATGACACAATCCCTTTGGTTCACTCGCTAGCCATTTCTGCAGCTGCCATTCCAGGTGACTTTGTCAATGAAAATGACTGTGGTGGTCTTCCTGTTATACCCCATATGTTCCCTGAACAGATCACAAACGAACAAAGAACAGACCCTTGTCTGAGGGAAGTCATTGCACAAATTGAAACTGGAGAAAAGGTCCCACCAACTGTGCGAGCTAAACTTCCTGATATCAACCTTCTACTCCGAGAGTTCAATCGATTGGAGATGCACAATAACATCCTGTACCGAACTCGCCGAGATGGAGGAGATGTTACTTACCAGCTTGTCTTACCTGAACAGCTCCGTGACTCAGTCTTCCAAAGCCTCCACTGTGACATGGGCCACTTAGGCACTGAGCGTACTTTAGATCTTGCCCAAACAAGGTTCTATTGGCCTCACATGGCAGCATATATAGAACATAAGATAAAAACATGCAACCGCTGTGTAAGACGTAAAACTCCTCCAGAAAAAGCAGCCCCACTTGTGAATATCAAATCCAGCAGACCCCTCGAATTAGTCTGCATGGACTTCCTGTACATTGAGCCTGATTGAAGTAATGTGAAGGATGTGCTTGTATTAACCGATCATTTCACGAAATATTCATTAGCCATCCCTACCAGCAATCAGAAAACTCAGACCATTGCAAAAGCCCTTGGGACAACTTCATAGTCCACTATGGGATACCCGAAAGCTTGCATAGCGATCAAGGTCCCGACTTCGTGTCCCACATTATCCAAGAGCTTTGCAAGATCATGGGCATTCGCAAAATCCGGACAACACCCTATCACCCCAGAGGGAACCCGGTAGAATGTTTCAATAGAATGTTACTAAGTATGCTAGGTACTCTTGAGGAAAAGGACAAAACTCAGTTGCACAACTATGTCAAACCACTCGTTCATGCGTACAATTGTACGAAAAATGATACAACTGGTTTTGCCCCATATGAGTCAATGTTTGGCCATCAGCCAAGATTACCAATCGATCTAGCATTTGGGCTGCCCTTTAACAACAAAAGTTTTAAGTCGCATTCTCAGTACATAGCAAAACTAAAGGCAACTCTACAAGAGACCTACAAACTAGCAACAGACCATGCTAACAAAATAGCAGAAAGAAACAAAACAAGGTTTGATATGCGAGTGAAACCCTCAAAACTAGAGCCAGGTGACAGAGTTTTGGTGCGCGCAGTCCGTCTCAGAGGCAAGCACAAGCTAGCCGACAAGTGGGAGACTGATATTCACGTTGTGGTGAACCAAGCAGGTGACTAACGAAAGAGGGCCCAGTCCGCACAGTCCACTGCGATCTCTTGCTCCCTTGTGGTTTTCTTGCCCCTGTCCAACCAACTCCTGTACGCAAACCAAAAACAAGGCAATCACCTAAACAACATGGGGAATGTGATCATTCAGAATTGGAAGATGAGGATGTCTGTTGGTTCAGAGAGGAACCTATTCAAGAGCCCATAAAGGTCACTCGAGTCTATGAGATTCCCCAGCCAAAGACACACCTTTACGATCAGAAGCATGCTGAAACTCACTTGCCCGGAGGAGATAACTTACATGAACATGACAACGTGCCTGGAAGTGACAACTTACATGAACGTGACAACTTGTCTGGAAGTGACAATTTAACCGGATTTGACAACTTACCTGAATGTGGAAATCCACTTGGATGTGGAAGCCTAGAGGAGAGTGAAACCATGGTGGAACACTCAAACACTGATAATGAAAGAGAGAGTGACACTAACTTACCTTTTTTTTTTTTTTTTAATAAACCTGTCCCGTTTGGTTCTTTTGCCATCAGAATTATTGTCTAAAGGCGAAGAAAGATGCCCAACGGATTTACTTTACCAAATGGACCATCCCAGCCTTGCCGTAATGGTCCATTTGATTTACCTTTTATTCTTTATTTTATTTTATTTTATTTTATTTTTTTTTACTTGCTAGATACGGGACAGGGGAAAAGAAAAGGGAGAAAGAAAGAGGGGGAAAAAAAAACAGCGGAGAAGAGGGACGGGGATAAAGGGCAAAAAACAAAAACCAACAAAATAAGCAGACAAAAAATACATATATCGATCACCTGGATCACCTGTTGAGAAAGAAAAAAGAAAACAAGCAGAAGAAAACGAGAGTAATAGAATAAACAACATCACAATGATATATGGGAATATAACACTAAATACCTAATATTAAACATTATTGTGCAGCACGTAAGATCGACAGCGCACAGTGTGCTTTGAGGTAGGAGCCAAAAAGGGTGTAGTTTGTGTGTGTGATCACCTGTGTGTACACCTGTGAGCATGAGCGCGCTTGTATTTAAAAGGTTCCTTAATATAATGATCTGCTAGAGGGTGTGGGGGGCCACAGTCCCATCCTCCAGGGCATGAAGCAGGTATGGAGGAGATCAAAACTCCAGACATCCAGAGGCCCCCAGAACACAAGAGACCAAGGAAGACCAACAGAGGGGCAGCCGCGCCACTGTCCCAGAAAGAGCTGAGGAGAGTCCCAGATGAGGGATCACTCAGCAGCCGCGGAGTAGAAGCCAGGGGGGGGTTGCAGTGACGTGCCCGTGAGCTCCGCCGGCAGCCAGCTGTGCCTGAGTGACCGAGCCCCAGGCCGAGAGGCCGAGGGCACCCCACCCCCGAAGTGGCCCGAGCGAGCCCCAGGTTCCAGGCCCCGATAAGCAGCCACCAAGAAGTGAGCCGGTGTGTACCCGGACGCCCACCCCCGGACACAAAGAACCACCAACGCATCGATGTCTGAGGGCGTCTGCCACCGGCAGGGGAAGTGGTGGGGGGAGATAGGCCTCCAAATCTTGGAGGGCCTGAGATGTCCCCAGAGAGGTGGCATGTGATACTCAACCTGACATATAGACACAGACATACAGGCGCACTCAAATACAAACATCCATTCCCACCCTCATGCTCTCATAGGCAATTACTCCACACTCAACCAACGTGGAGACAAACATAAAGAGACGCTGTACACACAATCACACTCCCCAAGCGTACTCTAAGAACCGGGTCTAGGTACCCTTGCCCCTGGAGGGGGAAACTGCACCCAGACCCATGTGGTGTTACCCTTTTCCCTGCAGTGGGGAGAAGCAGACTGCCCCGACTCCGCAGCAGCAGGGAGGCCCCACACACCAGACCCCAGTCGGACGGCCAACTCCTCCTCCTAGCCCCCCCGCTCCAGCAGGCCGCAGAGACCGGAGGTGTGAGAAGACTCCAAACCTCCCTCTACCCGCTCATATGTAGTGTTGATGTATATGTGTTCTAAGGTGCAATTAAAACCCAGGAGGGCATGGAGCTACCTGCCAGAGAGCAGCAGGTAAGCGCATAGCCCCTCCTGATAGCCCTCAATGTCTACGTGTATTTAAAATTGAGAGGTGGGCAACGACGCCAGGGGTGAGGTGTACACCCTGATGGTAATTTGGAGTCCGTGTTGTGAGCCCACCCCCAAGATCCTATATGTATGTGTTATGAGAGTGTGAGTAATGTGAATGTCTAAGTTGTGAGATAAAATTGAGGCAGAGGCAGCCAGAAGGGGACAGAGGGGGGGGATGCCTCCTCTGCACCCTGGTGACACACCCCTACCCCAAGGCCCTGCATGTGTGGGTGAATGTGGTGGAGCGGGATGAGGGAGGCAGCTGGAGATGGGGAGGGAAGAAAGGGAGGGGCAAGTGACCCCTCCCTGGGGCCAGCTCCCCCGCTGACCCCAGTAGGCACCCCCATGCTCTGCAACCCGCCAGGGAAAGGGGGCCCAGGCCCATCCGGACCAGGGCCCAGTGCAGCAGCGCCGCCCGGCCCCACAGAGCCCGGGACAGCCCACCCGACCCCACTACAGAGAAAACTGCACCCACCCCATCATCCACTCATCTTCCAGACTACACAAGACAATAGACGCCCAGGCTGAGATCTTCCTCCACCTCTCCTATATCTCCCCCTCCTGCAGAGAGAATTCCTGAGGAGAGGAAAGCTCCTGCAAGATGTGACAACCTCCCCCACCAGTTGAAGAGTCCCCCAGGTGGCTCGATGTACTGGCGGCGCCCTGCGCCAGGACTGGGCCCCCATATACCCACCCGCCCACAACCCCAGCAACACACCAACCAGGACCCGAGCCCCAGAGGCCCGGCCAGGGCCCCAGCCCAGAGACGGAGCGCCCCCAGAACCTCACGCCCGTCCCGGACCCACCCAGGGGCAGCCAGGCTACCAGGTCAGTAACCCACGTCCGTCAGCACAGACCCTCCCCTAGCCCCGCTGCACGCAGCCACGAGGAAACCGTCACCTAAGAGAAAACAGAGCCCTTAATTGGCCATGACCGCTACCCCGGGTTGAGCCCCCCAAGGAAGATGCTCCTGGGGAACCCCCCGACGCCCTAAGCCTGTCCCTACCCCCACACCAATCACAACAGTGAAGGTGGGACCAAACTATGACCCCCCACCCCCACTAGGTGATGGAGCTGATGAAAGGAGCCCAGAGCAATTGATCTGATGTGGTGGCAGAGGCTGTATCAAGACTAATGTAATCTAATAGATAATTTCTATACTGGTTAGAATTAAGATTATTTTTATTTTTCCAGTTCATGAGGACTGTTTTCTTGGCTATGCATAGGGCAGGGAAAACCATGTGGGCTATATTCTTTTCTGAAGTGACATTATCTAAGCTGCCCAACAAACACACTAAAGGAGAAGTTGGAATGTTACATTTCAGACACTTCGATAAGTCTTCACATAACTCACGCCAAAACTTCTGAAGTGGTGGACAGAACCAAAGAGCGTGGATATAATTGTCCGGTGAATTGGTTTGGCAGTGTGAGAAGTTGTTGGTAGACGTAAAGCCCATCTTGAACATCCGATGACCTGTATAGTGCACTCTATGTAGTATTTTGTATTGAATTAATTGAAGACTGGGATTTCTAATTAGATGAAAGGTTTTTAAGCAAATCTGAGACCAGAAGTTTTGGTCTAAGTTAACTGATAAATCCGCTTCCCATTTTGCAATAGGAAGTGATATTGATTCATCTATTTTAGAAAGCATTCTGTATATTTTGGATAGTAATTTGGGAGTTTTAAGAGTAAGAAATTGAACCACACTTGGTGGTGTTTGTAGTTCAACTTGACCCGGTTTAAATTTCTTTTTTACTATGGATTTAATTTGTTGATATTCTAAAAATCTTTTCTTGTTGATCCCATATTGTGTAACTAGTCTGTCAAATGAAATAAATTCTGTTCCTTCTAGTATATGTTCTAAATATTTGATTCGTTTACCACTCCAATCTGAAAAGTTTATCATATTATTGTTTTGTAATATGTCAGGGTTGTTCCAGATAGGTGTACGTTTGCATGGGATTAATGAAGACTCTGTCAACTTCAGAAACTCCCACCATGCTGTCAGAGAGGAGCTAATGTTGACGCTTTTGAAGCATTCATGTCGTTGAATGTTTGAGCTGATAAATGGTAGATCTGAAATCTCTAGATTATTGCAAAGTGCTTGTTCTACATCTAGCCAAGGTTCATCTAAGAGGGTATGTTTTAGCCATCCTGAGATAAATTGGAGCCTGTTGGCTAAGAAGTAGTGCTGAAAGTTAGGTAGTTCTAATCCTCCTTTATCCTTGGTCTTTTGTAGTGTTTTTAAGCTTATACGTGGGGGCTTATTTTTCCAAAGGAATTTGGACATATATGAATCTAGAGATCTGAACCAATCTTGTGGCGGTTTAGTTGGGATCATTGAGAATGAATAATTTATTTTTGGTAAGACCATCATTTTTATAGCGGCAACCCTTCCCACGAGTGATATGGGTAGACATTTCCACCTAGCCAGATCGCCTTCTACTTTCTTTAAAAGTGGGATATAGTTTAATTTAGTTAGATCTGCAAGCTTGGGAGAAACATTAATACCTAAATATTTTATATTTCCCGATTGCAGTGGAGTAGAAGAGGAATTATGGAAGGAGCAATTAATCGGAAGGACTGTAGATTTTGACCAGTTAATTGAGTAATCTGATATTCTTGCAAAAGAGTTTATCAATTCAATCACCCCAGAGATATTGGTTTGTGAATTTTGGAGAAAGAGTAGCACATCATCCGCATAAAGGCTGATTTTATGTTCCACGTTCTTGCATTTTATGCCCTTAATTACTGAATTCTGTCTAATTGCTGCTGCTAGTGGTTCAATAAAAATTGCAAACAGTGAAGGGGAGAGTGGGCATCCCTGCCTGGTGCCCCTCAGGAGACAGAAGCTGGAGGATGTCTGGTCATTTGTTCTGACACAAGCTGTTGGGGAATTATATAATATTTTTAACCAGTTGATGAAAGAAGATCCAAAACCAAATTTGTGTAAAGTTGTAAATAGAAATTTCCAGTTAACTCTGTCAAACGCTTTTTCTGCATCTAAAGAAAATATTGTAGTTTCAAGGTTTTTACTGTATGAGTAGTCTATCAAATTAAGTAATCTACGTATATTTGTTGATGAGTGCCTACCTTTTATGAAACCAGTTTGGTCAGGATGAATTAAGAGGGGGGTTATTTTCTCTAGTCTCTTCGAGAGAGCTTTGCAGATTATTTTAAGGTCTACATTTATAAGGGATATTGGACGATAGCTTGAGGGATATACAGGGTCTTTGCCTGGTTTTAGCAGGAGATTAATGTTTGCAGAATTCATATTTGATGGGAGTCTGCCATTTTCTTTGATTTCCAACAGCGTTCTGTAAAAAATTGGGGCAAAAATCGTCCAGAATTCTTTGTAGAATTCGGCACGAAAGCCGTCTGGACCTGGAGCCTTATTATTGGGCATACTTATCAGGGCTTCCTGGAGTTCACCTGGTGTCAGTGGCGAATCCAATGCCATTGCTTGAGAGTCTAATAATTTTGGGAGAGTTATGTTGTCTAAAAACTGATCAATTTCCTTTTTAGATGGGTTTATTTGTGGTGAATACAACGTTTTATAGAAATCCCTGAAGATGTTGTTTATTTGTTTCGGGTCATATACTGTGTTCCCAGATGAGTCTTGAACAGCACATAGAGTTGTTTTTTCTTTATTTATTTTTAGCTGGTTTGCTAGAAATTGACCGGATTTATTACCATGTTCATAATTTTGTAAGCGTAGTCTTTGTACTAAGAATTTTGTTTTTTTATCAATTATCTCATTTAATTCTAGTTTTGTTTTGCGTATTTTGTTCAATGTTTCCTGATCTTGGTCGGACGCATAGGCTTCTTCTAGTGATTTGATGGTTTTTTCTAATTCCTGAATATTTTTGTTTTCTTTTTTCTTTTTATGTGATGAGAAAGAAATTATTTTACCTCTCATCACAGCTTTCCCTGCTTCCCATAGAACAGAAGCTAATGTTCCGGGAGTGTCATTAAAGTCTAAATATGAAGTCCACTCTTTTTTAAAATATTTAATAAAGTCTTCATCTTTAAGCAGTGATGTATTAAATCTCCAGTTTTTACTAGGCGTAGTATTATTCTTGTGCATTAGTGTTAAAGATACAGGAGCATGATCGCTGACAGCTATAGGGTGAATCTCAGTGTCTGAAATGTCCCTCAGCAGTGAGCTGCTGACCAAAAAATAATCCAGACGAGAGTAGGAGTGATGGACATGTGAGAAAAAAGTATATTCCTTACTGGTGGGGTGAAGGGAGCGCCATGCATCGCAAAGACCAAAGTCGCTCATATACTGTTTGATTATATTTATGGACTGCCAATTACGCTGAGTTCCTGCTGTATTGAGCCTATCCATTTCTTCATTTAGTCCAAGGTTGAGGTCGCCTCCAAGAACAAGTGTGCCATCTAAGTGATCAGAGAGTGCACTGAAAAAACCGTGAAAGAATGAGGGATCATCAACATTTGGACCATATACACTTACAATACATAGCTTTTTATCAAGTATAGATAGTTTAATGATTAAGAATCTGCCCTCTGGATCTATAACTGTATCGAGTACTGTGAAATTAATTTTTTTATGGATTAAAATTGCTACTCCCCTTTGTCTAGAATTATAACAAGCTGAGAACACATTAGGAAACTCAGGTGTTTTAAGTTCATTCGAACCTCTAAGAGGTCTGTGGGTCTCTTGTAAAAGGACAACATCTGCCTGTAGTTTTTTGAGTTGGTTAAATATTTTTAACCTCTTTTCTCTGGAGCCAGCTCCATTTACATTCCATGTAACGAATCTTAGTGCACCCATAGATGTCTGTGTATAACTAGGGGTGTGCGCTGTGTGTGTCGCTTAGACAGGTGGAGAGAATACATCACTTGTTCGTAAATAAAAAGAGGGGGAGAGAGAAAAAAATGTGTGGTGAGATGCTCCCTGAGTCTGACTATGTGTGTGCATATTTACTAATATGAGTACGCTTGGTTTAAGTGTGTGTATCCTATACGACTGTGTGCGCTGTCTGATGTAAATGTGCTGCCGTGGAGCGCATGGCTGTACGTGATCGTGCTGTGCGTATGTGTCCAAATAAAGAATAGAATAGAATAGAATAGAATAGAATAGAATAATCCTTTAATTGTCCCACAAGGGGAAATTTGGTTGTATCAGCAGCAAAAACACACATATACAAACAGAACAGGACACAGAACAGAAGCACAATTTTTACATATTTACATCATGGACAATAGTTACCAGAGTAGAGTATTGTACAGTTATTTAAATTAGCGTACACATAGTGTGCAAACGGAGCAGGATACTGAAAGATGTTTAAATAGTTAAGAATATTTAGAATAATTAGAAAAGTGCAGATTGTTTATTGTACCTGTGCATTAAAAAGTAGACATGTAACTTCCAATAAGTTAGTGTATATATAAGCTGAGAAAAGTAATGTGCAAGTTATAACAGTAGAAGTTGTTACAGCGCTGATGTAGACATCTGTGTTTGTTGGGAGCAGTTCTGATTGTACAGTCTGACAGCTGCAGGGAGGAAGGACCGGCGGAAACGCTCCTTCATGCATCTAGGATGCAGCAGTCTGTCACTGAAGCAGCTCTGCAGTTCAGCAACATTTACATGCATGGGGTGGGAGACTCTGTCCATCAGAGATGTTATTTTGGCCAGAGTCCTTCTGTCTCCCACCACCTGCACTGGGTCCAGGGTGCATCCCAGAACAGAGCTGGCCTTCCTGGTATAAAGTCCACACTTTTTCCGTCAATTGTTCCGTCTGTCCTGCTCACATCTCCAATGGTTGCACATGTTGTCATTAACGTGGCTTCCACATCAGCCACGCCGCTTTGCTTGCTAAAACACTGCTGTCGGCACATAAGGACGCTGTCATAGCCTGTCAACGACGTTGATTGGCTGCGTATATACGTGAATGTGAATCGCATTATTGGCTGGACTATGGGATAAGGTGGCATTGTTCTAATCCCATACGGGAGCAGCCAGTCACTTACTGACTAACACTGCAAAACAGAATTGTTAAAGTATTAATTTAAAAGGATGTTGTTTGTGGATGAGTGTGGAAGCAGGTGATCGAAGCAGTGAAAGAAAGAAAAAAGAAAGAAAGAAACCAAGGACAAGGGTGAGCAGCATAAAAACAAGAGGGGGAAAAAAGAGAACAAAGAGGCTAAAGCAATTAGCACTGAGTCTGCTGCACTTTATACGAAATGTTCTTTAAAGGTTCATGTCACATTACTGTGGTATTGATGTATAATGTATGGTTTTGTGCGAAGTTGTTATGTTAGCACATGTTCACTTTTCTCATGGTGCTAATTATAGTTCTGCAACGTGAAAGCAACGTGAAATTAAGTGAATTCACCTGCACTTTACTTAGTTGAAACTTGATAAGTCTCAAGCCAATGTGTATTTTAATGCACTGCTGAGCTATTTTGTATCATTTTAAATGTGTGTTTCCTATGCACCTTTTCCCTTTGAAATTAGAATAATTTGTTGTACAACATAGAATATTTTGAAAGAAATTTAGAAACACTACAAGCAACTAGTAGTAATAATAAGTTACAGACATGATAGCTTAAATGTTGAACTACTGTGTTCTGGCCTGGTCCGCAGGTCAGGTTTTTTTCCTTTGCTTATTTGGATTGGATTGGTTTTGAGGACCTGAGAAGAATCGAGGATCCCTTTTCCAGTACTGGATGGCGAGCCCAGCCCAAAGAGCCGGATGAACTGGTAGATTGTAACCCGACTGGTTACAAACACACTGAGTGACTATTGAACATTGACAGACTGAAATTGACTTTAAAAAAAGGACACAAAAGACAATACATCCTTGGTTCGACCATTTGTGGGGTTTATTTTATTTTATTTTGTTTTTAAGAAGCGTGCTCTACCTTTGTTAAATGTGCACAACCTGCTAAACTTTAATAATTGTCAATAAATGCAATTTTGTTTTCTACACCTACTGCGTACAAGTCCTCTGTTGTCACACACCCTTGGCTCCTACGAATCTAGAACCTGTCTGATCTGGCCCATATTTCCCTTCTGTCCTCGTACTGTGGTTAAAGGTAACTACACTGCCCATACTACATGCAAAGAAGGCAAGAAGTAGCACTAACAGGTCTTACATGCCCATTACTAGTATTGCACCACCAGTGTTACAATCACATAAACTATGTTCATTATAATTTGCTGAGACTCTCTAACCTAACCAGTGACGCCATGGAAGGGTTCGCAGAAGAATTGGGTCCGACCTCTTTGATGGGAGTGCAAAATCGAATGGCCCTTGACATGTTGTTGGCGGAGAAGGGGGGCGTATGTGCAATGTTTGGAGACATGTGCTGCACCTTCATCCCCAATAACACTGCTCCAGATGGATCAGTAACTCGAGCCCTGGAGGGCCTTAAAACTCTGTCTAAAACCATGCATGAGCACTCAGGAATTGACAACCCGCTGGAGAGTTGGATGGCATCCGTGTTTGGACAATGGAAAGGTTTGGCTATATCTGCAATGCTCGCAACATTCTTAGGGTTACTGGTCACCTGTGGTTGTTGTCTCATTCCTTGTGCCAGAGGATTGTTGGTAAAGGTAATAACGAGGGCAGTGGACCCCGGAGCGGTGGTTCCGGTGTTTCAGTGTCCACTGATAACCTCTGTAGTAACTGAGGGGGCTGAGGAGTGACACAACACCAGGTGTGGTGAGCTTCCAAAAGAAAGCTCAAGAGAGGGAATGTGGAGATACAGAAATTATTTTATTGCTATGATATAACCTGCATTATTAACAGTGCCGTAATAATATACCTTACAGCACTGATATTGTATTAAAGATGTTTGCCACCATATTAACCTTTATTACAGGTGCAGCCATAATCATTTTATACACACATTGCATTTTTGTGCTCATTCAGAGTTGATGTTCAGTCTATTAAAGGTTTTAAGCTTTGTGAAGCGCTATGTCTTCACAATCTATTGTGTAAGTGACTGGAGCATAGAAGGACTGCATACACGCTTGAAATTCATTTAGCTTCTAACTGCATTTTAGTTTACTTGGCAACAGATGACAGGGGACCAGTCAAGAGAAGTACCAGCTCCAAGAACCTTCTGGGCTTCAAACTTATTGCCTTACATGGAAGGTGTTAACTAAAGAGGAACTGTCTGTAAATTTAAAGATGTACCATTTACTGTAATCAACGTCTTTGATCTGTAATTGACTCCATGAAGGGGGCGTTATCCCTGTTGCTTTAAAAGTATTCTCAAATGTATTTTTAGCAGAAAACGTGTGCTAATGTGATGTTGCCATACTTCTTCTCCTGTGTGTGTTTTAATAAACTCATCGTTTGATCTTCTGGGCATCCGTTGGTTTGTTTCATTGCTCAACATTGCTTGGTTTCGCGACACAAACTAAGTCAAAACCATTAAATACCTAAGCAGCCTGTGCCAGGGATCTGTGTTTGCTGATACCTGGCACCGTGCACTGAAGTTTTACACCAAACAAACTAAGTCAAAACTATTAAACACCTACGCAGTGTGTGCCAGGGATCTGTGTCAGCCGATCCCTGGGACTGTGCACTAAACTTTCTGATCACATAAACTAAGCCAAAACCATTAAATACCTAACCAGTCTGCACCAGGGTTCTGTGTCAGCTGATCCGTGGGACAGTGCACTAAACTTCATGAACAAATAAACTAAGAGAAAAACATTAAATACCTATCCAGCCTGCGCCAGACATCTGTGTCAGCTGCTCCACGCGACCGAGCACTTAAGGTTTACATCGAATAAACTAAGAGAAAAACATTAAATACCTAACCAGCCTGCGCCAGACATCTGTGTCAGCTGCTCCACGCGACAGAGCACTTAAGGTTTACATCAAATAAAGTAAGACAAAAATATTAAATACCTAACCAGCCTGTTCATGGGATCTGTGTCAGCTGATCCCTGCGACCGAGCACTTAAAGTTTATATCAAAAAAATTAAACCAAAACCATTAAATACTTAACCAGCCTGCACCAGACATCTGTGTCAGCTGATCCCTTGGACCATACACTAAACTTCCTGATCAAATAAACTAAGTCTAAACCATTAAATACCTAGCCTGCCTTTTATCAGGGATCTGTGTGAGCTGATCCCTGGGACCGTGCAATGAAGTTTTACATCAAATAAACAAAGTTTAAACCATTAAATACCTAACCAACCTGTGCCAGGGATCTGTGTCAGCTGATCCCTGGGACGGTGCACTGAAGTTTTAGATCAAGAAAACTAAACCAAAACCATTAAGTACCTAACCAACTTGTGCCAGGGATCTGTGTCAGCTGATCCCTGGGACGGTGCACTGAAGTTTTAAATCAAATAAACTGATCCAAAACCATTAAATACCTAACCAGCCTGCACCAGACATCTGTGTCAGCTGATCTTAGGCACCATGCACTAAACTTTCTGATCAAATAAACTAAGCCAAAACCATTAATAACCTAACCTGCCTGTGCCAGGGATCTGTGTCAACTGATCCCTGGGACAGTGCACTGAAGTTTTACATCAAATAAAGTGAACCAAAACCATTAAATACGTACGCAGCCTGTTCATCTGATCTGTGTCAGCTGATCCCTGGGACCGAGCAGTGAAGTTTTATATAAAATGAACTAAACCAAACACATTAAATACCTAACCAGCCTGTTCATGGGATCTGTGTTAGCTGATCCCTGGGACCGTGCACTGAAGCTTTACATGAAATAAACTCAACCAAAACCATTAAATACCTAACCATCCTGTTCATGGGATCTGTGTCAGCTGATCCGTGGGACAATGCACTGAAGTTTGACATCAAATAAAGTTAACCAAAACCATTAAATACCTACGCAGCCTGTTCATGGGATCTGTGTCAGCTGATCCATGGGACTATGCACTGAATTTTTACATCTAATAAACTAAGCCAAACCATTAAATACCTAAGCAGCCTTTGCCAGGGATCTGTGCCAGCTTATCCGTGGGACTATGCACTGAAGTTTTACATCTAATAAACTAAGCCAAACCATTAAATACCTAAGCAGCCTTTGCCAGGGATCTGTGCCAGCTTATCCGTGGGACTATGCACTGAAGTTTGACATCAAATAAAGTAAACCAAAACCATTAAATACCTACGCAGCCTGTTCATGGGATCTCTGTCAGCTGATCCATCAGACTATGCACTGAAGTTTTACATCTAATAAACTAAGACAAAACCATTAAATACCTAACCAGCCTGTGACAGGGATCTGTGTCAGCTGATCCCTGGGACAGTGCACTAAACCTTTTGATTACATAAACTAAGACAAAAACAATATATACCTAACCAGTCTGTGCCAGGGATCTGTGTCAGCTGATCCGTGGGACTAGGCACTGAAGTTTTACATCAAATAAACTAAACCAAAACCATTAAATACCTAACCAGCCTGTTCTTGGTATCTGTGTCAGCTGATCCAAGGGACCGTGCACTGCAGTTTTACATCAAATAAACTAAATCAAAACCATTAAATACCTATGCAGCCTGTTCATGGGATCTGTGTCAGCTTATCCGTGGGACCATGCACTGAAGTTTTACATGAAATAAACTAAGCCAAAACCATTAAATACCTAACCAGCCTGTTCCAGGGATCTGTGTCAACTGATCCGTGGGACAGTGCACTGAAGTTTTACATCAAATAAACTAAACCAAAACCATTAAGAACTGTTGTGGGATTTCTCTTTAGTGTATTGTCCTTTAATGTATTGTATTGCTTTCATGTTACTTAGTTTAGTATGTGTGGTTCACACCTCATTCACGCTGGGAAACAGACGGTGAGAAACTGGTGAATGTCTCCCAGGATGCGGAAGCTCACACAGGAAGGCTTGACCCCAGAGTGGGGGAGATTCACACAGGTGATAGAGAGTCTGTCTGTTTAGAGCCAAGGTGTGAACTGCAACTGTAAAAGCCTTTTGTTCTGTGACTGTGTATAAAAAGGACCTGAACTGTTCATTGTCAGAGACGACTTTCAGTGCCCCCTGACTGACGTCCCTCCTCATGCATGAGATAGCTGAAATAAAGGTGTTGTTACAACTCATCCCGTCTGCAGGCTTTGGTAATTAAAATTTCCACAACAGTTTGGCGCTGCGAGCAGGGTGATCCAATGTTCTCGCTGAAGGACGGCTCTGGGACGGCTGATCACCCCGAGGTAGCAAAACGCTTCGGTCCTGCCAGCTGTTTAAAGCAACGAGAAAGGCAGAGTCACAGAGCCTGTGCTTCAGCGACCACCGAGATCACCTTGACGAATCGAGGGGAAACTCCTGCAGAACGGTGAGCTCTATCTACCTTTTTAACAAGTCACGAGAGTTTTGTGTCTGGCCGTGTGAGCGTGTTGCAGCCTTCGGAGAGCTCAAGAAGGTGAACGTGTTACGACCTTCCAGGGCAAGAGCTCCGAGGGAGTCTTCGTGTAGAATCACGGAGAGTCTTCGTGTAGAATCACGGAGTGACACCCCTAGCATCTTCTAAAAGATCCTAACTTCTTCAAAGGAGAATGGGGGTGGCAGTGTTCGTTCCTTGGTCCGTAGAAGGCAAGGAACTTCACGGGGGATGCCTCGTGTAGTAATATGGGATCTAGATCCAGTAAGGCAGCCAGCAGAGCCGGATTAGCAGCTCGAGAGGCGGCTGCGGCAAGCGTTCCACGAGGTGGCCAGGGACAAAACTCAATATTTGACTCTATGGTTAAGAAATGGGGAATTGGGTGTATGAAATATGTTGTTAAGTGGCAAAAAGTAAACGGGTTTCCTGAAAACGGATCGCTGAGTGTTAACCAGTTAAAGAAAATAGAGGAACAGTTGCGAGAGGAAGAAGCAAAATTATTGGAAAAAGGAAAAGTTAGGACCGTAGATCTGCGTAGAGTAAGCGATGAGAAGGAATGCTTGAAAATGTGGATAGGGGAAGCAGAAAGAAGAGAAAACAAAGCAGCTCTGAAAGAATTACCTAGAGAAGTGCGTGGAAGGGAGGCTGACGCAGAATCTTCCTCAGCGCCTCTTCCACCTCCGTATAACACAGAGAACAAAACATCATTTCCCTGTTCACGCACTGTTTGTGCTTCCCCAGTACAGGCTGTTTTACAGGGCCTGAAAGCCGATGCGGACCTGGACTCCTTTCCCTCCCTATCCCGCTCTGCACCACGCGCCTCATCGCCAGAGGATGCAAGCTCCAATTCCGCTAGTGAGGAGCGACAGCCCCACCAGGATGAAGCGGAAATAGTGACACTCAGATCCGACACAGCGCTCAGCCAAACGCGGAGCGCGTCGCGAGCTGAAAACGCGCCGCGAGCTGAAGCCACGAAAACACAGCAACGGAGAGCGGTGAGAGGAAAGAACAGAAGTAAGGACAGCCGCCATGGATATTACGCCCTGCCTTTTGCCACGGATCAGCCTGAATATTCTCTCACTGATGACAAGCGGGACGATACAGACGACGCAGACAGCAGTGAGGAGGTCGAAAAGTTCCAGACCGGGCAGAGAACGCGGAGACAGCGACAGGTGAAAGGAGAAAGCCTGCAGCTCCCGATGGTGGAAGTGGCGGGACCCAAGGGACCTATTTTAGTTCACAGACCGTGGACACAGTCAGACATCGCTGATGCCACAAGCCATCTACCTGACCCCCTCATGTCGGGTGCAAAGTTCGGTGAGCACCTCCTAATTTTCTGCCAAGAATATCGTCCCACGGGTCAAGAAATTAGACGCGCAGTGGCAGGCAAGCTGAAGCCATGCGACCTGAGGAGAATATCACCTCACTTGCCTGATCCTATGCTGAGGATGCGACACCTGACCTATGAGCATGGAGAAAACCTTGAATATTGTACTGCAGTCACCCACCTGATGGATAAGCTAAAGGAGGTTTTCCCAGATAAAGTGGACATGTCAAAGATTCAGGCTTGCAAGCAAAGAAAGGATGAATCTGTGGACGATTTCATACATCGCATGACAACTGTGTTTGAAGCTAATGGTGGAATACCCAAAGATGACATGACGCGCGCCTCCGCCTCCACATATGAGCATAATCTCTGCGGCCACATTTTCCGGGGACTGAGATCAGATGTGGCAGCCGAGGTAAAGCATTCGTACATGGGGGGAGAAGATGAGCCGCGGCTAACGGAGCTACGACGCCATGCCCGCCACGCTCAGAGCCACCTGGATAAGAAGAAAAGCAAAAGAGAGGAAAAACAGAATGCCGACCTCCATAATGCCGCCCTAACACTGTATAAAGCCGTGGCAAACCCGCACGGAGGTTTCCACAACAGAGACAGTTGTCGTGACCGAAGTGGGGAGAACAGACGGGACCGAGGACATTATCAACAACAACAGCAGTCAAGACGAGATCGGGACGCCTGTTTTGTCTGTGGGGACTATGGACATTGGCGAGGAACCTGTCCTAACCGTGGCTGTCGTGGAAATAGGCAGCAACAACAACAAAATTACCAAAGGCCGAGCCCACGGTGGGAGCAAGCGGACTGAGACCGGGGGGAAAGGACGCCAGAATACGCTTCAGGCTGTGGTTTGCCCACCTCATCAGAACAGGGAAGTGAAAATCACACACACCCATTGATGTAGAAAGTGTTTCACACACACACACACACACACACACACACACACACACACACACACACACACACACACTTTAATACATCACACTTTGAGCATGAAGAGCAGGTCTCTTTGTCACCAGCTGGTACATATGTACATTTAAATAGCGCGCCTTATAAATCACTGCCCTTGTATAAAATGTTAGTTTGTAACCAGGAAGTAGAATTTCTTGTAGATTCCGGGGCCACCCACTCTGTACTACGCTCAGATTCTCTCTCACCCCAGCCCGTGCTGGGTGAGAAGTTCACTCATTCTGTGTCCGCATCAGGAACCCTACAGAGAGAAAATTTCACCATACCCCTGTGTTGTGTAGACGGACAGGGTAGAAAATTCACACACCATTTCTGTGGTCAGACCTGTGCCCTGTCAATTTGCTTGCCAGAGATTTGATGTGCAAACTGAAAATAAGTTTAATCTCCTGCTATAATGGCATCACAACCACGCAATCTGACAATGATTATACGATGGTGAAATATAACCCCGTGACTCCAGCTTTCGCTTACGGGTGGAAGCTGGAGGAGGGGCCGCTTGTTACAGAATTCATACAAGCGACTCGCAACTGCATGCCTCCAGATGTCTGTTTTATGGCTCCTGGAGAGTTGAGTTGCACGTCTCACTTTTCTCTCCATGGCCCTGATGACAGTTATGAGGAAGGATGGTGCAGAACCGAAAATGATTTACTAACTGTGGCATGTATGTTTTGGAGCTCCACATTTGTTGCGCTTGCGATTTCTCTCACTGATAAGCAAAGAAACATGTTTACTATGGATGCATCCGTCCCACATGTTCCCCTGGCAAAAGCTCACAGCGGCCAATGGGAAGACATGGGAGAATTTATGCACCGGTGCTACCGCACTTGCGATAGCGAGCCTACAGAGGATCCCACAGTGTTGTTTTCTCGAGAAATGAAAGCCTACAGAAAAAACGTGACGCATACAGTCCATTGTGTTCGCTCAGTTGAGCTAGTGAACATAGCTGTCTCACATTGTCTGCTTCAAACGACACCTCCTCTAAACTCCCCACACCCCCTGCTGACAGAGGTGCCTGACAGCCTGTGGGCCTCATCTAAGTATGATGTAGGCCTAATTAAAGATTGTGAGCCTGTTGTAATCACTCCAAAGTCCTCTTTTAGACCATGCCAAAGACAATATCCTCTGAAACAGGAAGCCATAGAGGGAATTACTCCTGTGTTTGAATCCCTGTTAAAGGCCGGAGTAATTATCCCATGCCCCACCTCTCCGGTTCGCACTCCACTATTCCCTGTGAAGAAAATCAGAGGACCAAATGAACCTGTTGAGTGGCGGTTTGTGCAGGACTTACAAGCTGTGAACAAGGCTGTAATCCCCAGAGCCCCCGTGGTTCCGAACCCCCACACCATTTTGTCCCAAATACCATCTGATGCTATGTGGTTTACTGTTGCTGACCTGACTAATGCATTCTTCTCTGTTCCAGTTCACCCAGATAGCCAGTTCTGGTTTGCTTTTGAGTTCCAGGGAAAGGCTTACACATTCACTCGGTTGTGTCAAGGCTACTGTGAGTCCCCCACGATTTTGAATGCTGCCTTAAGAGACTCCCTGTCAGACTTGATCCTCTCCCAAGGCACAGTGTTACTGCAATATGTCGATGATCTGCTACTGTGTGCACCCACACAAGAGCAGTGTCTGGCAGATTCTCTCACTTTACTGACACATTTGCATCACAAGGGCCACAAAGGTAGTAAGTCAAAACTGCAGTTTTGTAAAGAGCAAGTCACATTCTTAGGGCATGTGATTTCTTACAACTCTCACCAGATTTCCTCCAAGAGGGTGGAAGCTGTGATGACCATTCCAAAACCCCACACCAAAAAACAGATGATGTCATTCCTAGGAACCACATCATACTGCCGCAATTTCATTCCACACTACTCCTCTGTGGAGGCTCCACTTACTGCGCTCCTTCATGGTGCAAGTCTGTCAGCCAATGATTGCATTTCTTGGACACCAGAGGCTGAAGCTGCCTTCACTTCCTTGAAACAGCTGCTGCAAACGTTTTAGCGCTTCCAGACCCATCCAAACCATATACACAAATGGTGGATGAAAAGAATGGGTTCATGTCTTCTGTTCTTTTACAGCAGCATGGTGATCCACTTCGCCCGGTGGGTTATTACTCTTCCAAGCTTGACCCAGTAGCTGCAGGACTGCCTGGATGCCTACGAGCAGTAGCTGTGTGTGAGAAGGCCGTGCTCGCCTCACGTGACATTGTAGGGTACTCTCCTCTGACAGTGCAGGTACCCCATGCAGTTTCTCTCATTTTGCTTGAGCAGAAAACTTCACACCTTTCTGCAGCTCGCTGGCTCAGGTACTCTTCCATACTGCTTGACATGCCCAACATCACAGTGAAACGATGCACAACACTTAACCCAGCCACTCTTCTCCCCACGCGAGAGGATGGTGAACCACACAGCTGCACTGCTGTATTGGGTGAAACTTGTACACCTCGGATTGACTTGTTAGATGTTCCCATCGAGAACTCTGACATAGTGTTATATGTAGATGGCTCCTCCTCACGTGATTCACGTGGAACTAACCGGGTGGGTTTTGCTGTGTGTTCTGATCATGCCACTCTCGTTTCAGGCTTGTTGCCCAGACACCTCTCAGCACAGACTGCGGAACTTGTGGCACTCACAGAAGCCTGTAAACTTACGGAGAGTCAGTCAGTCACCATCTACACTGACTCTCGCTACGCGTTCGGTGTGGTGCATGATTTTGGCGCCTTGTGGAGGCACAGAAAGTTCCTGAAATCTGATGGGAAGCCCATCCTCAATAATAACCAGGTAGCAGCGCTGCTGGATGCCATCCTCCTGCCTGCTCGCATTGCTGTAGTAAAGTGCGCAGCACACACAGGTAAAACTGATTGCAGCAGCCAAAGCAGCAGCCGAAGGAGGCCTACCCTTCCAACTTGTCTTGGCACCACTGTCCACACCTAACCTCGCTGATCTTCCTGCTGCATAGTGTATAGGAATTTCTTTCAACTGATGTACTAATCACATTATTTTATTGTATTATGCCTTGGTGCCACTGGATTTTAACATGTCTGACACCCATACTGTAAGAGGGAAGTTGGGGGGGAGCAGACCACTCCACAGGAAGAGTCTTTTGTCTCTTCCAGGACTTTGGGAGGTAGCAAGGGAGTGTAAACCTTAAGGTGTGAAACAGCTGTGTACTGCCTTTTGTTCCTGGAGAATGTGTTTAAACGGAGAGCCATGCTACTCTCGGTGAGACTCTGCTGTCCCTACCCCGCGGACATGCAAGCCCTCCACAAGCTTGTTTGTATGTCTTTGTGTGTTTGAGTTAAAGAATGTTAGCTACCGCTCATCTGCAGGCTTTATTTAAGTGGAAAAAACTTCCACAACAGAATGGCGCTGTGAGCAGGATGGTCCGTGTGGTCGCTGAACAACGGTTCCGTGGATGGGCTGATCACCCCTGAGGAAAAAGGTACCTTTGTCCTACCAGCTGTTGAAGCAAAGGAAATGGAGGAGTCACGGAGCCGTGTGTTTCAGTCACCACCGAGACCATCGATTTTGAGGGGACTCCTGCAGATGGGTGAGTTGTAGCTAACTTTGTATACAGTCATGGAGAGTTTTTTGTCTGGCTGAGCGGTGAAGTGCCTGCTGCTCCGGAGTTCGAGTCTCCGGAGGGAAAATCCTGGGGTTCGAGTCCCCAGGCTTGTGTTCGGTTCCGGTGTTGTGCAAAAGAAAAGCAGTTGTCTGCCAGAGTAATTGCAAAAACACTGGTCCATCACAGGGAACGGTGGTTCGAGTCCACCGTTGATAATCACGTCTGCACAATACAGTGTGTGGAGTGACGGTATTTTAGCACTTTTCTGCCGGTAAGGGAAGAAGGCCATTGCAGAGGACGCTCTGAATGTAAATATGGGATCTAGATCCAGTAGCAGCGGACGTTGCACCGAGCGGCCAGGGACAAAACTCAATGTGTGACTGTATGTTAAGAACTGAGTAAATGTGTGGTGTGTAAGATTGCAGAGAATGGATGTGTGGGAAAAGTTGTTGTGTGTGTGTAAAAAAAAAAAAAAAAAAAAAGAACAGAGAAAAATGGGGTTCAAAATGTTGAAAATGGGGAACAAAACAACGACAAAAGAAAAAAGAAAAAAGAGAGGAGTGTAGAAATGTGTGTAAAAGTTGTTTCCAACTAGCGGGAGACGGTGGTACTGCAGGCTACCAGCTCCCCTAGGGTGGACACACAAAAATTTCTTTTTTTAGCAGACTTGATGAAAATAAGCAAAAATAGGAAGAGGGTTTAGTGATTTTCAGTGTAGAACAACTACAATCTCTCTGGGTTTTTAAGAAAGGGGAGTACAGAACCAGAGAGGGGAGACGTGTTGTTTTAAGCAATGAGAAGAATGATCAAAATGTCTCAGTGTGTCACTTGCAGGTGAAGAGCAGACCCGGATCAATTTTCCACGTTCAGCAGTCGGGAAAAATTATAGGTCAACACCATTAGAAACACTCAAGCCAAGTTCTGGCTGAATTGTTTTACAGCTTAACTTCCATGTCTTTGTCACCCTGAGAACACAAGCTCCAAGAATCTCTCCCTGAAGACAAGAAATGCAGTTCCAGTACAACGAGATGGATCTCAAGAGCTCACAGCAGTGTCCTGAGCAGTGAAGAAAAGGTCCAGCAGCAGCAGCAAACAGCTGTGCAAGACAGCGACAGCAAGGAGAAAAATGGCATCATCATGACTGGATGGATGGATGTGCATTTCCAACGAGCTGCAACTTCACTGTGTGTGAATGGACTTTTGAAAAGACTGTCTGAGTTGGACATTTGCCACCTTTGGAGCAAAATGGCAAGATGAGACAGTGGACAACACAGGACAAAGCTGAAAGACAACTGACTCTCACTGGACTGCTGCAAGGGGGAGAGATGAGACCACAGTGGAAGGAGCAGGGGAGAACATGGCTGTTTTAGTGTGGGGAATGAAATTTGGGTTTAGGAAACTGGGGAGAAAAAGACTGCCTTGCGTGGAGAATTGAAAAGTGTCTGGAGCACCGCAAAGAGGAGAGGTACACAAAATTACACAAACAGAAAAATGCATTAATCCTACTAACACAAACACACACACAATGAAGCTCATGAAGACCAAATAGCATTTTAAGCATGCATTGCTGTTACCATCATCTTGTCCGGTTCACTTAGTGGGTTAAGAAGTGATACATAGACTAGTGAACTAGTATTATTTTGGGGAAGGATGATTGAATCATTGCAGGGGTGAACAGAATGATGCAGGGGGGTCAGATGAGTGGGGACTAATAGATTATTGAGTTTCTTGTTTCTGATGTGTGGGGGAGGTCTTATCATGGCACACATCTGGGTCCATGGGGGAAAACAAAACTCAGTATCTAATAGAATATTGTTGTGTGAGGTGTGACTGGTGGATGAAAGTTTTGGGGATTTACTTGGCTGATGCATTTTCTTTGCATTTTCCTTTGGTACCACTTTGAAACTGCCAATTAGTTTTGTTTTGATCTATAATTCTAAGAGAGTATGCTTAGACATCTTCTAAAAAGAGGCCTTCATATTTTTTGATTTTTAACAGTGCACTGAGATTTTTGTTTGGCAATTTTCTCTTTTGAAGCAGGCCTGCAATATCGGGATCGAAAGCGCTACACAACATGTTGAACAATCGCAAATGAGTTTCTCCAAAAATTTAAATGGGCTCGGGAGAAAGCCACTTATTTGGGACAATCAGAAAACAAGTCCCTGCCAAAAAGGATTCAGCGAGGTAATCCAGTCTAAATTCTTTTTTCTTTTTTTGAAATGACGTCATTGCTGGCAGTAGAAACTTCTTGCGTCACGAGAGGTTTTACTGTCAGCAAATAAAAAAATGGGGACTGACTGGACTGACAAAAGCATTGACTGAATTGACACCAGTATGCAAGATTGCACCTCCACCTTGACCTGACAAAAGGGTGGATGTATGTATGTTTCTTTTTACAGGAGCAGAAAGATGACAGCAACAGGTTGCGTGACCTTTGGGGCATGCAGACTTAACCTTAAATCGCCACTTTCTGTGTCTTTGAATTTACCAGCAGTGTGTTATTCATGACCTTGTATTGTTTACAGTGCAGAGGTCACTGTGGGAAAGTGTGCATACAGATGCGCTGCGCTAACATCTATTTTTCCACAGCAGAGGGCTAATCATATGATCCAATCACATGATTTACAGCAGGACACACCGCTGGCTAATGTTTTACCTTTTCTTAAGACAGGGCCTGGAGTGAAACTACTCCAGGGGAGAATCCCTGGGAATTTTTAAGTGACAATGCACAACTTCATTGTGCATGTCTAATTGTGCTAAGCTGACATAGGGCAAAAGAGGGTTTTCCGTGGAAGCTTTCATTTTTAAGTGTCTGTGAAGGTTCTCAGTCATCCAGGTCATCGTAGTCTAAGGAGCTTGGAAAGAAAAGCGTCTGGACTTCTTAAAGTTGCTTGAAGACGTTTCACCTCTCATCCGAGAAGCTTCTTCAGTTCTAAGGTCAAATGGCCGAGAGTCCCAGATTTAAACCCAGTGGGAGTATCCCCCCAAAGAGGGACAAAGGACCCCCTGGTGATCCTCTAATCACATGAGCCAAGGTGTGAAAGCGGGTGTGGGACCTAATCAGCCAGGGTTTCGGGTGAGCTCATTGTTAAACCTGGCCCCACCCTATCATGTGAATTCCTGAGGTCAGATGGCCCAGAATGTGAGTGGGCGTTAAGGCGTCTGGGAAGGGATCTCAAAACTGGATTATAGATGGCAGACAATTGGTGTCGTAAACCACCGCCTCTGTTCAAAGATGGTCGCTCACAGTGGACATAGATGGCCTCTTTCACTCCTCTTTCAAACCATCTGTCCTCTCTGTCCAAAATGTGAACATTGGCATCCTCGAAAGAGTGACCTTTATCCTTAAGATGCAGATGGACTGCTGAGTCTTGTCCCGTGGAGGTGGCTCTTCTATGTTGTGCCATGCGCTTGTGAAGTGGCTGTTTGGTCTCTCCAATGTAGAGGTCTGGGCATTCCTCGCTGCACTGTACAGCATACACCACGTTGTTAAGTCTGTGTTTTGGAGTTTTGTCTTTCGGGTGAACCAGTTTCTGTCTGAGTGTGTTGCTGGGTCTGAAGTACACTGGGATGTCGTGCTTGGAGAAAACTCTCCTGAGTTTCTCTGATACACCAGCTACATAGGGGATGACAACGTTGTTGCGTCTGTCTTTCTTATCCTCCCTCGCTGGTGTCTGATCTTCTTTTCTGTGCATCTTTGCTGACTTCATGAACGCCCAGTTGGGATAACCGCATGTTTTGAGTCCTTCCTTTACATGTGTGTGTTCCTTCTTTTTCCCTTCAGGCTTAGAGGGAACATGTTCTGCCCGGTGGTGTAGGGTCCTGATTACTCCAAGTTTGTGTTCCAGAGGGTGATGGGAGTCAAAGAGGAGGTACTGGTCCGTGTGTGTGGGCTTCCGGTAAACTTCAATGTTGAGGTTGCCGTTTTCTTCAATGTGCACAGCGCAGTCTAGGAAGGGCAAGCAGTTGTCCTTTGTGTCTTCCCTGGTGAACTTGATGTTTTTATCCACGGCGTTAATGTGCGCATTGAAGGATTCCACTTCTTGTGTTTTGATTTTGACCCAGGTGTCGTCTACATATCTGTACCAGTGGCTGGGTACTCTCCCTTTAAAAGAGCCAAGAGCCTTTCTTTCATTTTTAAATTACATTCATTTTTAAATTACATTCATTTTTAAATTACAGAGACCGTGACATGAGGGATATGGAAGGATTGACGCAGATACAGGCCACGACCGGGAGAGAACGCTTCAACAGGACCAGTGAGAAGCACGGACCATCTGCAGGACAGCAGACAAACGACAGTGGGCTGCACCACTGGGCTTCCAAAGGATTGTCACGAGAAGATTTTGAACAGCGAAATCTTAAATAAAATGAAAAGTTTCTACGTTGACGTTGAGGAAGACAACTAAGGTGTACGACGTGCTCTGCCTTCAATCTACAGCCGCGTTGGAATGGAAATCGAGGGATGGAGAGAGCATGCCAAGGTCCAAAGGTGACAGCACAGAGGGAGATCAGCGTTGGAATTACAACTCTGTAAATGGCACAGACACCAGGAGCCATGATCGGGAACTGAGAATGACCATCTAATGCTTTTTCACTTTGCCATGCAAAGTACTTTGACACTCTGGAGAAGACCTTTCCTCTGTATCATTGTTGTAGCCATTTGCATGTGAGAGCTTAGATTGGGGGGAAGATTAAAGATGAACAAAGGGTGGTGGGAGAACAGTGCAGTGAGGATACACAGTGTGAAACTCCTTTAAGTGTAAAATAATGTTGATGTGATGTACAGAATGTTGGGAAAGAAATTCTGGTTTTAATGTGATTCTTGATTTAAGAATCAAAGGGTGGGATTGTATAGGAATTTCTTTCAACTGATATACTAATCACATTATTTTATTGTATTATGCCTTGGTGCCACTGGATTTTAACATGTCTGACACCCATACTGTAAGAGGGAAGTTGGGGGGGAGCAGACCACTCCACAGGAAGAGTCTTTTGTCTCTTCCAGGACTTTGGGAGGTAGCAAGGGAGTGTAAACCTTAAGGTGTGAAACAGCTGTGTACTGCCTTTTGTTCCTGGAGAAGGTATTTAAACGGAGAGCCATGCTACTCTCGGTGAGACTCTGCTGTCCCTGCCCCGCGGACATGCAAGCCCTCCACAAGCTTGTTTGTATGTCTTTGTGTGTTTGAGTTAAAGAATGTTAGCTACCGCTCACCGCTCATCTGCAGGCTTTATTTAAGTGGAAAAAACTTCCACAACAATAGTCATTTGCCTGCCAGCCAGAGAAAACTCTCTGGCGCAAACATGGCTGCACACTGGTCGAATCGTGCAGACAGCAGTGCAGTGGCAAAAGCCCTCCTGTCAGAAATCATTCCCAGGTTGGGCATCCCAGTGAAAATCACAAGTGATAATGGTACTCACTTTGTGAACCAGGCATTGAAGGAGATCAGCAAGCAACTAGGTTTCAAATTGCAAACACACTGTGCATATCACCCACAATCTGGAGGTGCTGTGGAGAGAATGAACGGCTCCTTAAAATCCAAGCTGGTAAAGTGCTGTGAAGAAACTGGCCTCACATGGCCAAAAGCACTTCCCCCCGTGCTGATGTATGTGCGCACGCGAACCAGACCTCCAGTACACCTCAGTCCTTATGAGGTGTTGTATGGACGACCCGCCAGAGTGGGGGCAGAACCCCCCAAATGGACTGGCATGTCCACAGAGTTGTGCAACAGCGAAATGATTGTGTACTGTCAAAATCTCTCCAGTACTCTCTCGCAGGTACACCGAGCAGTGAAAGCAGCCCTGCCCAGGCCAGCAGAAGGACCCCTGCACCCATTCAAACCAGGGAACTGGGTGCTAGTGAAGGATTTCAGGAGGAGACACTGGAAGGCGAAGCGGTGGCTGGGTCCATTCCAAGTGCTACTGACCACACAAACAGCGGTAAAGGTTGGAGAACGACTGACTTGGATCCACGCCAGCCACTATAAGCTGTTTGGAGGAGAACCACCCAGAACGGATGAGCAACTAGAAAAGACAAACGGGGCAGAATAATCCCCGCACCTCATTCAGGCAGTAGGCAGTCCACCCTCTACCTGCAACAATGCAACAAGCCAGGAAGCAGCTCATCACTGGGGTGGCTCTGATGCCTTTTAGTGTGCTGATGATCGCCCTCTGGTGGAGCCTCTAGAGAGATCAGCAGCTGAGCACCATGCCACCATCCAAGGAGGTTCGTGCAACAGAAGGAGCAACCCACGAGCCACGGTGGGTCCTATGTGCTGCACATTCATTCCAAACAACACAGCCTCAGATGACACTGTAACCAGAGTCTTGGAAGGTTTGTGAACACTGCCATCCAAAACGACAGAGGACTCCGGCATCAATAACCCCTTAGACGGGTGGTTAAACAGACAGTTTGGGAAGTATAAGGCCATAGTGATGTCGTTGCTAATGTCCATAGCCACTTTTATTGCCATTCTCACATGCTGCGGTTGTTGTCTGATCCCATGCCTCCGAACCCTATTGAGTAGATTAATCACAGTGGCACTGACAAAAGAAAGCGAGTCTCCCAAATTGCAGCTTCCCCTATTGCAGGCTGAAGATTACATTGATGATAGCAAAAGCAAGGATGATTGTGATGAGTGAAATTATTTTCCTGACACTGTAAGAATGATGCATATTGTGTGCAATATTGCTGATGTAATTAACAGAATGTTAGGAAGAGAAATCCTTGGTACTAGTGATTGAGATGCAATCAAGAGGGTGGGAACTGTTGTGGGATTTCTCTTTAGTGTATTGTCCTTTAATGTATTGTATTGCTTTCATGTTACTTAGTTTAGTATGTGTGGTTCACACCTCATTCACGCTGGGAAACAGACGGTGAGAAACTGGTGAATGTCTCCCAGGATGCGGAAGCTCACACAGGAAGGCTTGACCCCAGAGTGGGGGAGATTCACACAGGTGATAGAGAGTCTGTCTGTTTAGAGCCAAGGTGTGAACTGCAACTGTAAAAGCCTTTTGTTCTGTGACTGTGTATAAAAAGGACCTGAACTGTTCATTGTCAGAGACGACTTTCAGTGCCCCCTGACTGATGTCCCTCCTCATGCATGAGATAGCTGAAATAAAGGTGTTGTTGCAACTCATCCCGTCTGCAGGCTTTGGTAATTAAAATTTCCACAACAATACCTAACCAGCCTGTTAATGGGATCTTTGTCAGCTGATCCAAGGGACCATGCACTGAAGTTTTACATCAAATAAACTAAACCTGTCATGATCCTGGGCCATGTTGGCCCAGTGTTCTTAGTTTTCGTTTGTTTTCTGTTTTGTTCTTTATTTTTGCCCTGGTTTCTAAGTTGTTCTGTTAAGATGCTCCTTATTTGATTACCCCCTCTGTGCTCCCCTGTGTATCTGTAGACCCTTGTTCCCCTACTTGTGTTTTATTCCATTTTTCCCCAGCCCGTTATGTCGTGCACTCTCTCCTCCTGTCTGAACCTCTGTACTTCCTGTTTTACTTTGACAGTCTCGCCTCAGTGTTGCGTTTACTCCTGCCATGTCTTGTTATGATTATCAGTGTCACCTGTGTTCCCCGTGTGCTTCCACTTCCCTCGTTAACCCTCTGTGTATTTATGTCTGCTTCTCACTCAGTTCTGGGTCGCATTCTCCCTCATTCATGGCCGTGTGTTTCTCTGTGTACTAGTGTATTGTTTCCCATCACAACAGAGAGGCGAATCTGGCATTGATATATGACATCACAACAGAGAGGCGAATCTGGTATTGATATTTGACATCACAGCAGAGACGCGATTATGGCATTGATATTTGACATCACAGTAGAGAGGCAAATCTGGCATTGATATTTGTTTTCACAAGAGAGAGGCGAATCTGGCATTGAAATGTGACATCACAGCAGAGACTCGAGTCTGGTATTGATATGTGACATCACAACAGAGAGGCGAATCTGGCATTGATATGTGACATCACAACAGAGAGGTGAATCTGGTATTGATATTTGACATCACAGCAGAGACGCGAGTCCGGTATTGATATGTGACATCACAGCAGAGACGCGAGTCTAGTATTCATATTTGACATCACATCAGCGACTCGAATCTGGTATTGATATTTAACATCACAATACAGAGGCTAATCTGGCATTGATATTTGACATCACAATAGAGAGGAGAATCTGGTACTAATATTTGACTTCACAATAGAGTTTCAGTTTTAGTTTCAGTTTCACTTTTATTTCTATAGCACATTTAAAAGACCCAGGTACATCATAGTGCTTCACAGACGAGTCGCATTTCGGGGTTACAACAGTAAAGGAGCAGGAAAATACAATTATCAACAAAAGAAAATACAATTATAAGATGGTGATGTGGCAACAAGCATGAACCCGGGAAAAGTTAAAAACTAAGTTTTTTGGAAGTCAACATTAAACAGGTGGGTTTTTAAACGTGATTTAAAGGATTGGATGGATTCCGACGCACGGACATCAATCGGCAAGCTGTTCCAGAGTTTTGGTGCGGCAAAAGCAAAAGCTCGATCCCCCCTACTCTTCCGTTGAGAGATTGGTTGCATTGAGAGCCCCTGGTTAGAGGATCTGAGTGCTCTCGTGGGGATGTATAGGTCAAGGAGGTCGATTAAGTAGCTGGGTGCCAGGTTATTTAAAATTTTAAAAGTGTATAAAAGGATTTTAAAAACGATACGGTATTTGACGGGGAGCCAATGAAGGTTGGCGAGGATGGGTGTGATATGGTCATGTCTTCTGCTGCTGCTTAAAAGGCGTGCTGCAGCATACTGGACTAGTTGCAGGCGTTGGATGAGTGAAAGTTGGAGGCCTAAATAAAGAGAATTACAGTAGTCCAATCTCGATGTAACAAGAGCATGAATGAGCTTTTCAAGGTCTTTATGTCGTAAGTAGGGCATTGCTTTAGAAAGTTGACATCACAGCTGGTTTTCACCACTGCAGCCACTTGCTTGTCTAATTTGAGAGAACTATCCAGCACTACTCCAAGGTTTCTGACAGTAAACGAAAGATGACTGGCATAGGATCCCAAGGTATCCGTTAGCTGTTTCAATGGGATGTGACTGTCAAAGATGATAATTTCTGTTTTGTTTTCATTAAGGGTGAGAGAGTTGTGCAGTAGCCAGTCTCTAATATAACGCAGGCAGGTGAAACAACTGCATATAGCGGGGACTGGAGATCCAAATCCAGAGGAAAATAGATATGGATATCATGAACATAACAGTGGAAAGAAATATTATGATTTCTGAAAAGAGAGGGGCGAATCTGGCATTGATATGTGACATCACATCAGAGACGCGAATCTGGCATTCATATTTCAAATCACAGTAGAGAGGCGATTCTAGGATTGATATTTGACATGACAACAGAGAGTTTATTCTCGCATTGATATGTGACAACACAATAGAGAGGCGAATCTGGCATTGACATTTGACTTCACAATAGAGAGGCGAGTCTGGTATTGATATGTGACATCACAATAGAGAGGTGAATCTGGCATTAATATTTGACATCACAGTAGAGTGGCGATTCTGGTATTGATAGTTGACATGACAATAGAGAGGCGCAACTGGTATTGATATTTGACATCACAACAGAGAGGCGAATCTCGCATTGATATGTGACATCACAATAGAGAGGCGAATCTGGCATTGATATTTGACTTTACAATTGAGAGGCGAATCTGGCATTGATATTTGACATCACAGCAGAGACGCGAGTCTGGTATTGATATGTGACATCACAGCAGAGACGCGAGTCTGGTATTGATATGTGACATCACAATAGAGAGGCGAATCTGGTATTGATATTTGACATCACAAGAGAGAGGCGAATCTCGAATTGATATGTGACATCACAGTAAAGAGGCCAATCTGGCATTGATATGTGACATGTCAATAGAGATGCAAATCTGGCATTGATATGTGACATCACAACAGAGAGGCGAATCTCGCATTGATATTTGACATCACAACAGCGAGCCGAATCTGGAATTGATATTTGACATCACAACAGCGAGCCGAATCTGGCATTGATATTTAACAAGAAAATAGAGAGGCGAATCTGGCATTTATATTTGACATCACAACAGAGACTCGAGTCTGGTATTGATATGTGACATCACATCAGGGACACGAATCTGGCATTGATATTTGACATCACAGCAGAGATGCGAGTCTTGTATTGATATGTGACATCACAGCAGAGAGAGGAATCTGGCATTGATATGTGACATCACAGCAGAGAAGCGATTCTGGCAATGATATTTGACATCACAACAGAGAGGTGAATCTCGCATCGATATGTGTCTTCACAATAGAGAGGAGAATCTGGCATTGATATTTGACTTCACAATAGAGAGGAAAATCTGGCATTTATATTTGACATCACAATAGAGAGGCGAATCTGGTATTGATATTTGACATCACATCAGAGATGCGAATATGGCATTGATATGTGACATCACAATAGAGAGGCGATTCTGGCATTAATATTTGTTTTCAATATAGAGAGGCTAATCTGGCATTAAAATGTGACATCATAGCAGAGACTCCAATCTGGTATTGTTATGTAACATCACAATAGAGAGGCGAATCTCGCATTGATATTTGACATCACAACAGAGAGGCGAATCTGGCATTGATATGTGACATCACAATAGAGAGGAGAATCTGGTATTGATATTTCACATCACAACAGCGAGCCGAATCTGGCATTGATATTTGACATCACAACAGAGAGGTGAATCTCGCATCGATATGTGTATTCACAATAGAGAGGTGAATCTCGCATCGATATTTGACTTCACAATAGAGAGGACAATCTGGCATTGATATTTGACATCACAGCAGAGACGCGAATATGGCATTGATATGTGACATCACCAGTGGTGGGACTAACGCGTTATTAAGTAACACGTTACAGTAACTACGTTATTATTGTGGTAACGAGCACGGTATTAGCAAGTGGTTGAAGCCAGCAGGTGGATGAGGGAAAAGGGAGGCAAGAGGAGAGACCCGAAGCGGCCGCCGGTCCGAGTGTCAGGTGAACTGAACTTCAGGTAAGAAGTTATGACCTGCAGTCTATCTGGGTCAGATATAAACCAAGTTTATGTGTAGTTTATTTTCGTTGTGCTGACATTTTCGTACTGTGTGCTAGCTAGCATGACGGAGTTTCTATACAGCTGGGTGGGTGCTATGTTACTGATGTTGAACTTTATTTTGTTCAAACGGTTAATTATTAGAGTTTCCAACCGTCCCCTAAAAAACAGAATCGTCTGGTATTCAGAGAAAATATTACGCGTTTCGTACTGAGGTGAAAAGGAACACAGTTTGTCCCGGACTTCAGCTACAATGAAAAAGACACAAAGCTGGAGCTGCACAGCTGCCTCTTCTTCTCTCATTCTCTCCCGTTTCTACTTCAATCACGAAACTGATCAATGATCAGCTGATCGGCTCTTCTCTCTCGTTTGTTTATCGCCCACTTTGTGCCAGAAAGAGGAAACCAGCAGATGTCGCGCTAAACAACAGCAGCACGTTTAAGCTTGATCAGCTGTTGTTAGAATTTATTTAATATTAATTTCTAGTATCAGCTGATGTTTGCTGGAGCCACAGCTGTAAAGCTGCTGGTCATGATGTCGGTTTGGATATGTGGTGAGAGGGAAACATGAAGATGAAACCAGGAGATGTCCTTACTGAATCATCAGAGCTGAACAGGTGATGGAGAAACAGGTTTACCTTTTAGGTGACATGAATGAGTTGAAGGGAAGTTATGAACTGTTTCTGAGAGACAAATAACACCAGGATCCTTTTCTAAGTAGCTGACAGCTGGTAACTGTGCAGGGGCGGGTCTAGCAAAGTGTTGCCAGGGGGCCAGGTAGGGCATTAACAGGGAAAGGGGGGGACAAGGAAATACTTTTCTTTATTATTCTCATTTAAAATGTCTCGCTTTTAAAAAAAATAATTATCTGAGTCTTACAACAAACGATTGATAGATTGATACATATATACCACCAGAACAGTGTACATCACTGTCACAACAGCGTTTGTTTTCATTCAAAGGCTTTATGATTTTTCCTATAATGGTGGGCCGGTCTCTAGTCAAAATGTCCGGGACGATTTTTTTGTCCCAGTCCAGCTCTGTATGCAGCTCATCTGCAGTCTGGTGTTACCTACATCTTCCTATTCAGAAGACAGAATTTCCAAGTTCTCAGTACAATCAAAAGCACCACGACTGCAGTTTTTGTGTTGGATGTAAAAAGCAGGCTAGAATCATGGCGGCGGTCAACGACGGTCCAGGCGTGGGATTTCTCTCGTGGAAATGTGCACATTATTTTTTCCTTTCTATTGGTAGGTGGCACAGTGCACTGTGGCAAGTAAGCAAGATAGAAGACTGGCAGTCTGGCTGGGTATCCAGTTATGGAAGCAACACATTAACAAGAGAATTCTGAGTAAAACCAAAGTTACTTTCCCTAGTAACTAGTTACTTTGAAAGTAACGAGTAACTTGAGTAACTGAGTTACTTTTTTAGAGAAGTAACTAGTAATGTAACTAAGTTACTAATTTAAAGTAACTTACCCAACACTGGACATCACAATAGAGAGGCGAATCTCGCATTGATATTTGACATCACAGCAGAGACGCGAGTCTAGTATTCATATGTGGCATCACATCAGCGACGCGAATCTGGCATTGATATTTGACATCACAGTAGAGAGGAGAATATGGTATTGATATTTGACAGCACAATAGAGAGGCGAATCTGGCATTGATATGTGACATCACATCAGAGAGACGAATCTTGCATTGATATGTGACATCACAATAGAGAGGCGAATCTGGTATTCATATTTGACAATACAATAGAGACGCGAATATGGCATTGATATGTGACATCACAGCAGAGAGACGAATCTTGCATTGATATGTGACATCACAGTAGAGATGCGGATATGGCATTGATATGTGACATCACAATAGAGAGGCGAATCTGGCATTTATATGTGACATCACAATAGAGAGGCGAATGTGGCATTGATATGTGACATCACAATAGAGAGGCGATTCTGGCATTGATATTTGACATCACAATGGAGAGGCGAATCTGGCATTGATATTTGTTTTCACAATAGAGAGGCGAATCTGGCATTGATATTTGTTTTCACAATAGAGAGGCGATTCTGGCATTGATATTTGACATCACAACAGAGAGGCGAATCTCGCATTGATATGTGACATCACAATAGAGAGGTGAATCTGGCATCGATATTCAACATCAATGAAGAGAGGGTGGTCTGGCATGAATACATGACATCACAATAGAGAGGTGAATCTGGCATTGATATTCAACATCAATGTAGAGCGACTGGTCTGGCATTGATATGTGACATCACAATAGAGACGTTCGTTTGACATTGATATGTGACATCACAATAGAGAGGTGAATCTGGCACCGATATTCAACATCAATGTAGAGAGGCTGGTCTGGCATTGATATTTAACATAACAGTAGAGAGGCTGGTCTGGCATTGATATGTGACATCACAATAGAGAGGTGAATCGGGCATTGATATTTAACATCAATGTAGAGAGGCTGGTCTGGCATTGACATGTGACATGACAATAGAGAGGTGAATCTGGCATAGATATTTAACATGACAGTAGAGAGGCTGGTCTGGCATGGATACATGACATCACAATAGAGAGGTGAATCTGGCATTGATATTCAACATCAATGTAGAGCGACTGGTCTGGCATTGATATGTGACATCACAATAGAGACGTTCGTTTGACATTGATATGTGACATCACAATAGAGAGGTGAATCTGGCACCGATATTTAACATCAATGTAGAGAGGTTCGTCTGATATTGATATGTGACATCATAATAGAGAGGTGAATCTGGCATCGATATTCAACATCAATGTAGAGAGACTGGTCTGGCATTGATATTTAACATCACAGTAGAGAGGTGAATCTGACATTTATATGTGACATCACAATAGAGAGGTTAATCTGGCATTGATATGTGATATCACAATAGAGAGGTAAATATGGCATTGATATTTAACATCAATGAAGAGAGGTTCGTCTGACATTGATATGTGACATCACAATAGAGAGGTGAATCTGGCATGGATATTTGACATCACAGTAGAGAAGTGAATATGGCATTGATATGTGACATCACAATAGAGAGGCGAATCTGGCATTAATATGTGACATCACAATAGAGAGGCGATTCAGATATTGATATGTGACATCACAATATACAGGTGAATCTGGCATCGATATTCAACATCAATGTAGAGAAGCTGGTCTGGCATTGATATTTAACATCACAGTAGAGAGTTTCGTCAGACATTGATATGTGACATCGCAATAGAGAGGTGAGTCTGGCATTGATATTTAACATCACAGTAGAGAGTTTCGTCGGACATTGATATGTGACATCACAATAGAGAGGTGAATCTGGCATTGATATTTAACATCAATGTAGAGAGGCTGGTCTGGCATTGATATGTGACATCACAATAGAGAAGTGAATCTGGCATGGATATTTGACATCACAGTAGAGAGGTGAATCTGGCATTGATATTTAACATCAATGTAGAGAGGCTGGTCAGGCATTGATATGTGACATCACAATAGAGAGGTTTGTCTGACATTAATATGTGACATTACAATAGAGAGGTTCATCTGACATTAATATGTGACATCACAATAGAGAGTTGAATCTGGCATCGATATTCAACATCACAGTAGAGAGGTTCGTCTGACATTGATATGTGACATCACAATAGAGAGGTGAATCTGTCATCGATATTCAACATCAATGTAGAGAGGCTGGTCTTGCATTGATATGTGACATCACAATAGAGAGGTGAATCTGTCATCGATATTCAACATCAATGTAGAGAGGCTGGTCTGGCATTGATATGTGACATCACAATAGTGAGGTTCGTCTGGCATTGATTTGTGACATCACCATAGAGAGGTTAATCTGGCATTGATATGTGACATCACAATAGAGAGGTTCGTCTGGCATTGATTTGTGACATCACCATAGAGAGGTTAATCTGGCATTGATATGTGACATCACAATAGAGAAGTGAATCTGGCATGGATATTTGACATCACAGTAGAGAGGTGAATATGGCATTGATATGTGACATCACAATAGAGAGGCGAATCTGGCATTAATATGTGACATCACAATAGAGAGGCGATTCATATATTGATATGTGACATCACAATATACAGGTGAATCTGGCATCGATATTCAACATCAATGTAGAGAAGCTGGTCTGGCATTGATATTTAACATCACAGTAGAGAGTTTCGTCAGACATTGATATATGACATCGCAATAGAGAGGTGAGTCTGGCATTGATATTTAACATCACAGTAGAGAGTTTCGTCGGACATTGATATGTGACATCACAATAGAGAGGTGAATCTGGCATTGATATTTAACATCAATGTAGAGAGGCTGGTCTGGCATTGATATGTGACATCACAATAGAGAAGTGAATCTGGCATTGATATGTGACATCACAATAGAGAGGTGAATCTGGCATTGATATTTAACATCAATGATGAGAGGTTCGTCTGGCATTGATATGTGACATCACAATAGAGAGGTGAATCTGGAATTGATATTTAACATCAATGATGAGAGGTTCGTCTGGCATTGATATGTGACATCACAATAGAGAGGTGAATCTGGAATTGATATTTAACATCAATGATGAGAGGTTCGTCTGGCATTGATATGTGACATCACAATAGAGAGGTGAATCTGGCATTAATATTTAACATCTATGTAGAGAGGCTGGTCTGGCATTGATATGTGACATCACAATAGAGAGGTGAATCTGGCATTGATATTTAACATCAATAATGAGAGGTTCGTCTGGCATTGATATGTGACATCACTATAGAGAGGTGAATCTGGCATTCATATTTAACATCACAGTAGAGAGGCTCGTCTGACATTGATATGTGACACACAATATAGAGGTGAATCTGCCATTGATATTTAACATCACAGTAGAGAGGTTCGTCTGACATTGATATGTGACATCACAATAGAGACTTGAATGTGACACTGATATTTAACATCAATGAAGAGAGGTTCGTCTGACATTGATATGTGACATCACAATAGAGAGGTGAATCTGGCATTAATATTTAACATCACAGTAGAGAGGTTCGTCTGACATTGATATGTGACATCACAATAGAGAGGTGAATGTGACATTGATATTTAACATCAATGATGAGAGGTTCGTCTGGCATTGATATGTCACATCACAATAGAGAGGTGAATCTGGCATCGATATTTAACATCACAGTAGAGAGGTTCGTCTGACATTGATATGTGACATCACAATAGAGAGGTGAATGTGACATTGATATTTAACATCAATGATGAGAGGTTCGTCTGGCATTGATATGTGACATCACAATAGAGAGGTGAATCTGGCATTGATATTCAACATCAATGTAGAGAGGCTGGTCTGGCATTGATATTTAACATCACAATACAGAGGCTGGTCTGGCATTGATATGTGACATCACAATAGAGACGTTCGTTTGACATTGATATGTGACATCACAATAGAGAGGTGAATCTGGTATCGATATTCAACATCAATGTAGAGAGGCTGGTCTGGCATTGATATTTAACATAACAATAGAGAGGCTGGTCTGGCATTGATATGTGACATCACAATAGAGAGGTGAATCTGGCATTGATATTTGACATCACAGTAGAGAGGAGAATATGGTATTGATATTTGACAGCACAATAGAGAGGCGAATCTGGCATTGATATGTGACATCACATCAGAGAGACGAATCTTGCATTGATATGTGACATCACAATAGAGAGGCGAATCTGGTATTCATAGTTGACAATACAATAGAGACGCGAATATGGCATTGATATGTGACATCACAGCAGAGAGACGAATCTTGCATTGATATGTGACATCACAGTAGAGATGCGGATATGGCATTGATATGTGACATCACAATAGAGAGGCGAATCTGGCATTTATATGTGACATCACAATAGAGAGGCGAATGTGGCATTGATATGTGACATCACAATAGAGAGGCGATTCTGGCATTGATATTTGACATCACAATGGAGAGGCGAATCTGGCATTGATATTTGTTTTCACAATAGAGAGGCGAATCTGGCATTGATATTTGTTTTCACAATAGAGAGGCGATTCTGGCATTGATATTTGACATCACAACAGAGAGGCGAATCTCGCATTGATATGTGACATCACAATAGAGAGGTGAATCTGGCATCGATATTCAACATCAATGAAGAGAGGGTGGTCTGGCATGAATACATGACATCACAATAGAGAGGTGAATCTGGCATTGATATTCAACATCAATGTAGAGCGACTGGTCTGGCATTGATATGTGACATCACAATAGAGACGTTCGTTTGACATTGATATGTGACATCACAATAGAGAGGTGAATCTGGCACCGATATTCAACATCAATGTAGAGAGGCTGGTCTGGCATTGATATGTGACATGACAATAGAGAGGTGAATCTGGCATTGATATTTAACATCAATGTAGAGAAGCTGGTCTGGCATTGATATTTAACATCAATGTAGAGAGGCTGGTCTGGCATTGATATGTGACATCACAATAGAGAGGTGAATCTGGCATTTATAATTAACATCGATGTAGAGCGGCTGGTCTGGCATTAATATGTGAGATCACAATAGAGAGGTGAATCTGGCATCGATATTCAACATCAATGTACAGAAGCTGGTCTGGCATTGATATTTAACATGAATGTAGAGAGGCTGGTCAGGCATTGATATGTGACATCACAATAGAGAGGTTTGTCTGACATTAATATGTGACATTACAATAGAGAGGTTCATCTGACATTAATATGTGACATCACAATAGAGAGTTGAATCTGGCATCGATATTCAACATCACAGTAGAGAGGTTCGTCTGACATTGATATGTGACATCACAATAGAGAGGTGAATCTGTCATCGATATTCAACATCAATGTAGAGAGGCTGGTCTGGCATTGATATGTGACATCACAGTAGAGAGGTGAATCTGTCATCGATATTCAACATCAATGTAGAGAGGCTGGTCTGGCATTGATATGTGACATCACAATAGAGAGGTTCGTCTGGCATTGATTTGTGACATCACCATAGAGAGGTTAATCTGGCATTGATATGTGACATCACAATAGAGAGGTTCGTCTGGCATTGATTTGTGACATCACCATAGAGAGGTTAATCTGGCATTGATATGTGACATCACAATAGAGAGGTTCGTCTGGCATTGATTTGTGACATCACAATAGAGACGTTCGTTTGACATTGATATGTGACATCACAATAGAGTGGTGAATCTGGCATCGATATTCAACATCAATGTAGAGAGGCTGGTCTGGCATTGATATATGAATTCACAATAGAGAGGTGAATCTGTCATCAATATTCAACATCAATGTAGAGAGGCTGGTCTGGCATTGATATGTGACATCACAATAGAGTGGTGAATCTGGCATTGATATTTAACATCAATGTAGAGAGACTGGTCTGGCATTGATATGTGACATGACAATAGAGATGTTCGTTTGACATTGATATGTGAGATAACAATAGAGAGGTGAATCTGGCATTGATATTTAACATCACAGTAGAGAGGTTCGTCTGACATTGATATGTGACATCACATTAGAGAGGTGAATCTGGCATTGATATGTGACATCACAGTAGATATGTTCGTTTGACATTGATATGTGACATCACAGTAGAGAGGTGAATCTGGCATTGATATGTGACATCACAGTAGATAGGTTCGTCTGACATTGATATGTGACATCACAGTAGAGAGGTGAATCTGGCATTGATATGTGACATCACAATAGATAGGTGAATCAGGCATTGATATTTAACATCAATGTAGAGAGGCTGGTCTTGCATTGATATGTGACATCACAATAGAGAGGTGAATCTGGCATTTATATTTAACATCAATGTAGAGAGGCTGGTCTGGCATTGATATATGACATCACAATAGAGAGGTGAATCTGGCATTGATATTCACCATCAATGTAGAGAGGCTGGTCTATGATTGATATATGACATCACAATATAGAGGTGAATCTGGCATCGATATTTAACATCACAGTAGAGAGGCTGGTCTGGCATTGATATGTGACAAGACAATAGAGACGTTCGTTTGACATTGATATGTGACAGCACAATAGAGACGCCGGTTTGACATTGATATGTGACATAACAATAGAGAGGTGAATCTGGCATTGATATTTAACATCAATGTAGAGAGGCTGGTCTGGCATTGATATATGAATTCACAATAGAGAGGTGAATTTGGCATTGATATTTGACATCAATGTAGAGAGGCTGGTCTGGCATTGATATTTAACATAACAATAGAGAGGCTGGTCTGGCATTGATATGTGACATCACAATAGAGAGGTGAATCTGGCATTGATATGTGACATGACAATAGAGAGGTGAATCTGACATTGATATGTGACATCACAATAGAGAGGTGAATCTGGCATTGATATTTAACATCAATGTAGAGAGGCTGGTCTGGCATTGATATTTAACATAACAATAGAGAGGCTGGTCTGACATTGATATGTGACATCACAATAGAGAGGCGAATCTGGCATTGATATGTGACATCACAGTAGAGAGGTTAATCTGGCATTGATATGTGACATCACAGTAGAGAGGTGAATCTGGCATTGATATGTGACATCACAATAGAGAGGTGAATCTGGCATTGATATTTAACATCACAGTAGAGAGGCTGGTCTGGCATTGATATTTAACATAACAATAGAGAGGCTGGTCTGACATTGATATGTGACATCACAATAGAGAGGCGAATCTGGCATTGATATGTGACATGACAATAGAGAGGTTAATCTGTCATCGATATTCAACATCAATGTAGAGAGGCTGGTCTGGCATTGATTATGTGACATCACAGTAGAGAGGTGAATCTGTCATCGATATTCAACATCAATGAACATTGATATGTGACATCACAATAGAGAGGCGAATCTGGCATTGATATGTGACATGACAATAGAGAGGTTAATCTGGCATTGATATGTGACATCACAGTAGAGAGGTGAATCTGACATTGATATGTGACATCACAATAGAGAGGTGAATCTGGCATTGATATTTAACATCAATGTAGAGAGGCTGGTCTGGCATTGATATTTAACATAACAATAGAGAGGCTGGTCTGACATTGATATGTGACATCACAATAGAGAGGCGAATCTGGCATTGATATGTGACATGACAATAGAGAGGTTAATCTGTCATCGATATTCAACATCAATGTAGAGAGGCTGGTCTGGCATTGATATGTGACATCACAGTAGAGAGGTGAATCTGTCATCGATATTCAACATCAATGTAGAGAGGCTGGTCTGGCATTGATTTGTGACATCACCATAGAGAGGTTAATCTGGCATTGATATGTGACATCACAATAGAGAGTTTCGTCGGACATTGATATGTGACATCACAATAGAGAGGTGAATCTGGCATTGATATTTAACATCACAGTAGAGAGGTTCGTCTGACATTAATATGTGACATCACAATAGAAAGCTTCATCTGACATTAATATGTGACATCACAATAGAGAGTTGAATCTGGCATTGATATTTAACATCAATGTAGAGAGGCTGGTCTGGCATTGATATGTGACATCACAATAGAGAGGTGAATCTGGCATTGATATGTGACATCACAGTAGAGAGGTGAATCTGGCATTGATATTTAACATCACAGTAGAGAGGTTCGTCTGACATTGATATGTGACATCACAATAGAGAGGTGAATGTGACATTGATATTTAACATCAATGATGAGAGGTTCGTCTGGCATTGATATGTGACATCACAATAGAGAGTTGAATCTGGCATTGATATTTAACATCAATGATGAGAGCTTCGTCTGGCATTGATATGTGACATCACAATAGAGAGGTGAATCTGGCATTGATATTTAACATCACAGTAGAGAGTTTCGTCGGACATTGATATGTGACATCACAATAGAGAGGTGAATATGGCATTGATATTTAACATCACAGTAGAGAGGTTCTTCTGACATTGATATGTGACATCACAATAGAGAGGTGAATCTGGCATTGATATTTAACATCAATGATGAGAGGTTCTTCTGACATTGATATGTGACATCACAGTAGAGAGGTTCGTCTGACATTGATATGTGACATCACAATAGAGAGGTGAATCTGGCATCGATATTCAACATCAATGTAGAGAGGCTGGTCTGGCATTGATATGTGACATCACAATAGAGAGGTGAATCTGGCATTGATATTTAACATCAATGTAGAGAGACTGGTCTGGCATTGATATGTGACATGACAATAGAGAGGTTCGTCTGACATTGATATGTGACATCACAATAGAGAGGTGAATCTGGCATTGATATTCACCATCAATGTAGAGAGGCTGGTCTGGCATTGATATATGACATCACAATATAGAGGTGAATCTGGCATCGATATTTAACATCACAGTAGAGAGGCTGGTCTGGCATTGATATGTGACAAGACAATAGAGACGTTCGTTTGACATTGATATGTGACATCACAATAGAGACGCCGGTATGACATTGATATGTGACATAACAATAGAGAGGTGAATCTGGCATTGATATTTAACATCAATGTAGAGAGGCTGGTCTGGCATTGATATATGAATTCACAATAGAGAGGTGAATCTGGCATTGATATTTAACATCAATGTAGAGAGGCTGGTCTGGCATTGATATTTAACATAACAGTAGAGAGAGTGGTCTGGCATTGATATGTGACATGACAATAGAGAGGTGAATCTGACATTGATATGTGACATCACAATAGAGAGGTGAATCTGGCATTGATATGTGACATGACAATAGAGAGGTGAATCTGACATTGATATGTGACATCACAATAGAGAGGTGAATCTGGCATTGATATTTAACATCAATGTAGAGAGGCTTGTCTGGCATTGATATATGAATTCACAATAGAGAGGTGAATCTGGCATTGATATTTAACATCAATGTAGAGAGGCTGGTCTGGCATTGATATATGAATTCACAATAGAGAGGTGAATCTGGCATTGATATTTAACATCAATGTAGAGAGGCTGGTCTGGCATTGATATATGAATTCACAATAGAGAGGTGAATCTGACATTGATATTTAACATCAATGTAGAGAGGCTGGTCTGGCATTGATATTTAACATAACAATAGAGAGGCTGGTCTGACATTGATATGTGACATCACAATAGAGAGGCGAATCTGGCATTGATATGTGACATGACAATAGAGAGGTTAATCTGGCATTGATATGTGACATCACAGTAGAGAGGTGAATCTGGCATTGATATTTAACATCACAGTAGAGAGGTTCGTCTGACATTAATATGTGACATCACAATAGATAGATTCATCTGACATTAATATGTGACATCACAATAGAGAGTTGAATCTGTCATCGATATTTAACATCACAGTAGAGAGGTTCGTCTGACATTAATATGTGACATCACAATAGATAGATTCATCTGACATTAATATGTGACATCACAATAGAGAGTTGAATCTGTCATCGATATTCAACATCAATGTAGCGAGGCTGGTCTGGCATTGATATGTGACATCACAATAGAGAGGTGAATCTGTCATCGATATTCAACATCAATGTAGCGAGGCTGGTCTGGAATTGATATGTGACATCACAGTAGAGAGGTGAATCTGTCATTGATATGTGACATCACAATAGAGAGGTGAATGTGACATTGATATTTAACATCAATGATGAGAGGTTCGTCTGGCATTGATATGTGACATCACAATAGAGAGGTGAATCTGGCATTAATATTTAACATCTATGTAGAGAGGCTGGTCTGGCATTGATATGTGACATCACAATAGAGAGGTGAATCTGGCATTGATATTTAACATCACAGTAGAGAGTTTCGTCGGACATTGATATGTGACATCACAATAGAGAGGTGAATATGGCATTGATATTTAACATCACAGTAGAGAGGTTCTTCTGACATTGATATGTGACATCACAATACAGAGGTGAATCTGGCATTGATATTTAACATCACAGTAGAGAGGCTCTTCTGACACTGATATGTGACATCACAATAGAGAGGTGAATCTGGCATTGATATTTAACATCAATGTAGAGAGGCTGGTCTGGCATTGATATGTGACATCACAATAGAGAGGTGAATCTGGCATTGATATTTAACATCACAGTAGAGAGGTTCGTCTGACATTGATATGTGACATCACAATAGAGAGGTTCATCTGACATTAATATGTGACATCACAATAGAGAGATGAATCTGGCATTGATATTTAACATCAATGTAGAGAGGCTGGTCTGGCATTGATATGTGACATCACAATAGAGAGGTGAATCTGGCATTGATATTCAACATCAATGTAGAGAGGCTGGTCTGGCATTGATATGTGACATCACAATAGAGAGGTGAATCTGGCATAGATATTTAACATCACAGTAGAGAGGCTCGTCTGACATTGATATGTGACACACAATATAGAGGTGAATCTGGCATTGATATTTAACATCACAGTAGAGAGGTTCGTCTGACATTGATATGTGACATCACAATAGAGAGGTGAATCTGGCATTAATATTTAACATCACAGTAGAGAGGTTCGTCTGACATTGATATGTGACATCACAATAGAGAGGTGAATGTGACATTGATATTTAACATCAATGATGAGAGGTTCGTCTGGCATTGATATGTGACATCACAATAGAGAGGTGAATCTGGCATTAATATTTAACATCACAGTAGAGAGGTTCGTCTGACATTGATATGTGACATCACAATAGAGAGGTGAATGTGACATTGATATTTAACATCAATGATGAGAGGTTCGTCTGGCATTGATATGTGACATCACAATAGAGAGGTGAATCTGGCATCGATATTTAACATCACAGTAGAGAGGTTCGTCTGACATTGATATGTGACATCACAATAGAGAGGTGAATGTGACATTGATATTTAACATCAATGATGAGAGGTTCGTCTGGCATTGATATGTGACATCACAATAGAGAGGTGAATCTGGCATTAATATTTAACATCTATGTAGAGAGGCTGGTCTGGCATTGATATGTGACATCACAATAGAGAGGTGAATCTGGCATTGATATTCAACATCAATGTAGAGAGGCTGGTCTGGCATTGATATTTAACATCACAATACAGAGGCTGGTCTGGAATTGATATGTGACATCACAATAGAGACGTTCGTTTCACATTGATATGTGACATCACAATAGAGAGGTGAATCTGGTATCGATATTCAACATCAATGTAGAGAGGCTGGTCTGGCATTGATATTTAACATAACAAAAGAGAGGCTGGTCTGGCATTGATATGTGACATCACAATAGAGAGGTGAATCTGGAATTGATATGTGACATGACAATAGAGAGGTTAATCTGACACTGATATGTGACATCACAATAGAGAGGTGAATCTGGCATCGATATTTAACATCACAGTAGAGAGGCTGGTCTGGCATTGATATGTGACATCACAGTAGAGAGGTGAATCTGGCATTGATATTTAACATCACAGTAGAGAGGTTCGTCTGACATTAATATGTGACATCACAATAGATAGATTCATCTGACATTAATATGTGACATCACAATAGAGAGTTGAATCTGTCATCGATATTTAACATCACAGTAGAGAGGTTCGTCTGACATTAATATGTGACATCACAATAGATAGATTCATCTGACATTAATATGTGACATCACAATAGAGAGTTGAATCTGTCATCGATATTCAACATCAATGTAGCGAGGCTGGTCTGGCATTGATATGTGACATCACAATAGAGAGGTGAATCTGGCATTGATATGTGACATCACAGTAGAGAGGTGAATCTGGCATTGATATGTGACATCACAATAGAGAGGTGAATGTGACATTGATATTTAACATCAATGATGAGAGGTTCGTCTGGCATTGATATGTGACATCACAATAGAGAGGTGAATCTGGCATTAATATTTAACGTCTATGTAGAGAGGCTGGTCTGGCATTGATATGTGACATCACAATAGAGAGGTGAATCTGGCATTGATATTTAACATCAATGATGAGAGCTTCGTCTGGCATTGATATGTGACATCACAATAGAGAGGTGAATCTGGTATTGATATTTAACATCACAGTAGAGAGTTTCGTCGGACATTGATATGTGACATCACAATAGAGAGGTGAATATGGCATTGATATTTAACATCACAGTAGAGAGGTTCTTCTGACATTGATATGTGACATCACAATACAGAGGTGAATCTGGCATTGATATTTAACATCACAGTAGAGAGGTTCTTCTGACATTGATATGTGACATCACAATAGAGAGGTGAATCTGGCATTGATATTTAACATCAATGTAGAGAGGCTGCTCTGGCATTGATATGTGACATCACAATAGAGAGGTGAATCTGGCATTGATATTTAACATCACAGTAGAGAGGTTCGTCTGACATTGATATGTGACATCACAATAGAGAGGTTCATCTGACATTAATATGTGACATCACAATAGAGAGATGAATCTGGCATTGATATTTAACATCAATGTAGAGAGGCTGGTCTGGCATTGATATGTGACATCACAATAGAGAGGTGAATCTGGCATTGATATTCAACATCAATGTAGAGAAGCTGGTCTGGCATTGATATTTAACATCAATGTAGAGAGGCTGGTCTGGCATTGATATGTGACATCACAATAGAGAGGTGAATCTGGCATTGATAATTAACATCGATGTAGAGCGGCTGGTCTGGCATTAATATGTGAGATCACAATAGAGAGGTGAATCTGGCATCGATATTCAACATCAATGTACAGAAGCTGGTCTGGCATTGATATTTAACATGAATGTAGAGAGGCTGGTCAGGCATTGATATGTGACATCACAATAGAGAGGTTTGTCTGACATTAATATGTGACATTACAATAGAGAGGTTCATCTGACATTAATATGTGACATCACAATAGAGAGTTGAATCTGGCATCGATATTCAACATCACAGTAGAGAGGTTCGTCTGACATTAATATGTGACATCACAATAGAGAGGTGAATCTGTCATCGATATTCAACATCAATGTAGAGAGGCTGGTCTGGCATTGATATGTGGCATCACAGTAGAGAGGTGAATCTGTCATCGATATTCAACATCAATGTAGAGAGGCTGGTCTGGCATTGATATGTGACATCACAATAGAGAGGTTCGTCTGGCATTGATTTGTGACATCACAATAGAGACAATCGTTTGACATTGATATGTGACATCACAATATAGAGGTGAATTTGGCATTGATATTTAACTTCAATGTAGAGGGGTTCCGCTGACATTGATATGTGACATCACCATAGAGAGGTTAATCTGGCATTGATATGTGACATCACAATAGAGAGGTTCGTTTGACATTGATATGTGACATAACAGTAGAGAGGTGAATCTGGCATTGATATGTGACATCACAATAGAGAGGGGAATCTGGCATTGATATTTATCATCAATGTAGAGAGAGTGGTCTGACATTGATATGTGAAATCACAATAGAGAGGTTCGTCTGGCATTGATTTGTGACATCACAATAGAGACGTTCGTTTGACATTGATATGTGACATCACAATAGAGTGGTGAATCTGGCATCGATATTCAACATCAATGTAGAGAGGCTGGTCTGGCATTGATATATGAATTCACAATAGAGAGGTGAATCTGTCATCGATATTCAACATCAATGTAGAGAGGCTGGTCTGGCATTGATATGTGACATCACAATAGAGTGGTGAATCTGGCATTGATATTTAACATCAATGTAGAGAGACTGGTCTGGCATTGATATGTGACATGACAATAGAGATGTTCGTTTGACATTGATATGTGAGATAACAATAGAGAGGTGAATGTGACATTGATATTTAACATCACAGTAGAGAGGTTCGTCTGACATTGATATGTGACATCACAATAGAGAGGTGAATCTGGCATCGATATTCAACATCAATGTAGAGAGGCTGGTCTGGCATTGATATGTGACATCACAATAGAGAGGTGAATCTGGCATTGATATTTAACATCAATGTAGAGAGGCTGGTCTGGCATTGATATATGACATCACAATAGAGAGGTGAATCTGGCATTGATATTCACCATCAATGTAGAGAGGCTGGTCTATGATTGATATATGACATCACAATATAGAGGTGAATCTGGCATCGATATTTAACATCACAGTAGAGAGGCTGGTCTGGCATTGATATGTGACAAGACAATAGAGACGTTCGTTTGACATTGATATGTGACATCACAATAGAGACGCCGGTTTGACATTGATATGTGACATAACAATAGAGAGGTGAATCTGGCATTGATATTTAACATCAATGTAGAGAGACTGGTCTGGCATTGATATGTGACATGACAATAGAGATGTTCGTTTGACATTGATATGTGAGATAACAATAGAGATTTGAAACTGGCATTGATATTTAACATCACAGTAGAGAGGTTCTTCTGACATTGATTTGTGACATCACAATAGAGAGGTGAATCTGGCATCGATATTCAACATCAATGTAGAGAGGCTGGTCTGGCATTGATATGTGACATCACAATAGAGAGGTGAATCTGGCATAGATATTTAACATCACAGTAGAGTGGCTCGTCTGACATTGATATGTGACATCACAATAGATAGGTGAATCTGGCATTAATATTTAACATCACAGTAGAGAGGTTCGTCTGACATTGATATGTGACATCACAATAGAGAGGTGAATGTGACATTGATATTTAACATCAATGATGAGAGGTTCGTCTGACATTGATATGTGACATCACAATAGAGAGGTGAATGTGACATTGATATTTAACATCAATGATGAGAGGTTCGTCTGGCATTGATATGTCACATCACAATAGAGAGGTGAATCTGGCATCGATATTTAACATCACAGTAGAGAGGTTCGTCTGACATTGATATGTGACATCACAATAGAGAGGTGAATGTGACATTGATATTTAACATCAATGATGAGAGGTTCGTCTGGCATTGATATGTGACATCACAATACAGAGGTGAATCTGGCATTAATATTTAACATCTATGTAGAGAGGTTGGTCTGGCATTGATATGTGACATCACAATAGAGAGATGAATCTGGCATTGATATTCAACATCAATGTAGAGAGGCTGGTCTGGCATTGATATTTAACATAACAAAAGAGAGGCTGGTCTGACATTGATATGTGACATCACAATAGAGAGGTGAATCTGGCATTGATATTTAACATCAATGTAGAGAGGCTGATCTGGCATTGATATGTGACATCACAATAGAGAGGTGAATCTGGCATCGATATTTAACATCACAGCAGAGAGGCTGGTCTGGCATTGATATTTAACATCACAATACAGAGGCTGGTCTGGCATTGATATGTGACATCACAATAGAGACGTTCGTTTCACATTGATATGTGACATCACAATAGAGAGGTGAATCTGGTATCGATATTCAACATCAATGTAGAGAGGCTGGTCTGGCATTGATATTTAACATAACAAAAGAGAGGCTGGTCTGGCATTGATATGTGACATCACAATAGAGAGGTGAATCTGGCATTGATATTTAACATCAATGTAGAGAGGCTGGTCTGGCATTGATATGTGACATCACAATAGAGAGGTGAATCTGGCATCGATATTTAACATCACAGTAGAGAGGCTGGTCTGGCATTGATATGTGACTTCACAATAGAGACGTACGTCTGACATTGATATGTGAGATAACAATAGAGATGATAATCTGACATTAATATGTGACATCACAATAGAGAGTTGAATCTGGCATCGATATTCAACATCACAGTAGAGAGGTTCGTCTGGCATTGATATGTGACATCACAATAGAGAGGTGAATCTGGCATTGATATGTGACATCACAATAGAGAGGTCAAACTGGCATTGATATTTAACATCAATGTAGAGAGTTTCGTCTGGCATTGATATGTGACATCACAATAGAGAGGTGAATCTGGCATTGATATTTAACATCAGTGATGTGAGGTTCGTCTGACATTGATATGTGACATCACAATAGAGAGGTGAATCTGGCATTGATATTTAACATCAATGATGAGAGGTTCATCTGGCATTGATATGTGACATCACAATAGAGAGGTGAATCTGGCATTGATATTTAACATCACAGTAGAGAGGTTCGTCTGACATTGATATGTGACATCACAATAGAGAGGTTCATCTGACATTAATATGTGACATCACAATAGAGAGGTGAATCTGACATTGATATTTAACATCAATGTAGAGAGGCTTGTCTGGCATGGATACATGACATCACAATAGAGAGGTGAATCTGGCATTGATATTTAACATCACAGTAGAGAGGCTGGTCTGGCATTGACATGTGACATGACAATAGAGAGGTGAATCTGGCATTGATATTCAACATCAATGTAGAGAGGCTGGTCTGGCATTGATATGTGACATGACAATAGAGAGGTGAATCTGGCATTGATATTTAACATCAATGTAGAGAAGCTGGTCTGGCATTGATATTTAACATCAATGTAGAGAGGCTGGTCTGGCATTGATATGTGACATCACAATAGAGAGGTGAATCTGGCATTGATAATTAACATCGATGTAGAGCGGCTGGTCTGGCATTAATATGTGAGATCACAATAGAGAGATGAATCTGGCATCGATATTCAACATCAATGTACAGAAGCTGGTCTGGCATTGATATTTAACATGAATGTAGAGAGGCTGGTCAGGCATTGATATGTGACATCACAATAGAGAGGTTTGTCTGACATTAATATGTGACATTACAATAGAGAGGTTCATCTGACATTAATATGTGACATCACAATAGAGAGTTGAATCTGGCATCGATATTCAACATCACAGTAGAGAGGTTCGTCTGACATTGATATGTGACATCACAATAGAGAGGTGAATCTGTCATCGATATTCAACATCAATGTAGAGAGGCTGGTCTGGCATTGATATGTGACATCACAGTAGAGAGGTGAATCTGTCATCGATATTCAACATCAATGTAGAGAGGCTGGTCTGGCATTGATATGTGACATCACAATAGAGAGGTTCGTCTGGCATTGATTTGTGACATCACAATAGAGACGTTCGTTTGACATTGATATGTGACATCACAATATAGAGGTGAATTTGGCATTGATATTTTACTTCAATGTAGAGGGGTTCGGCTGACATTGATATGTGACATCACCATAGAGAGGTTAATCTGGCATTGATATGTGACATCACAATAGAGAGGTTCGTTTGACATTGATATGTGACATAACAGTAGAGAGGTGAATCTGGCATTGATATGTGACATCACAATAGAGAGTGGAATCTGGCATTGATATTTATCATCAATGTAGAGAGAGTGGTCTGACATTGATATGTGACATCACAATAGAGAGGTTCGTCTGGCATTGATTTGTGACATCACAATAGAGACGTTCGTTTGACATTGATATGTGACATCACAATAGAGTGGTGAATCTGGCATCGATATTCAACATCAATGTAGAGAGGCTGGTCTGGCATTGATATATGAATTCACAATAGAGAGGTGAATCTGTCATCGATATTCAACATCAATGTAGAGAGGCTGGTCTGGCATTGATATGTGACATCACAATAGAGATGTTCGTTTGACATTGATATGTGAGATAACAATAGAGAGGTGAATCTGGCATTGATATTTAACATCACAGTAGAGAGGTTCGTCTGATATTGATATGTGACATCACAATAGAGAGGTGAATCTGGCATCGATATTCAACATCAATGTAGAGAGGCTGGTCTGGCATTGATATTTGACATCACAATAGAGAGGTGAATCTGGCATTGATATTTAACATCAATGTAGAGAGGCTGGTCTGGCATTGATATATGACATCACAATAGAGAGGTGAATCTGGCATTGATATTCACCATCAATGTAGAGAGGCTGGTCTATGATTGATATATGACATCACAATATAGAGGTGAATCTGGCATCGATATTTAACATCACAGTAGAGAGGCTGGTCTGGCATTGATATGTGACAAGACAATAGAGACGTTCGTTTGACATTGATATGTGACATAACAATAGAGAGGTGAATCTGGCATTGATATTTAACATCAATGTAGAGAGGCTGGTCTGGCATTGATATATGAATTCACAATAGAGAGGTGAATCTGGCATTGATATTTAACATCAATGTAGAGAGGCTGGTCTGGCATTGATATGTGACATCACAATAGAGAGGTGAATCTGGCATTGATATGTGACATGACAATAGAGAGGTGAATCTGACATTGATATGTGACATCACAATAGAGAGGCTGGTCTGGCACTGATATGTGACATCACAATAGAGAGGTGAATCTGGCATTGATATGTGACATGACAATAGAGAGGTGAATCTGGCATTGATATGTGACATGACAATAGAGAGGTTAATCTGGCATTGATATGTGACATCACAGTAGAGAGGTGAATCTGGCATTGATATGTGACATCACAATAGAGAGGTGAATCTGGCATTGATATTTAACATCACAGTAGAGAGGTTCGTCTGACATTAATATGTGACATCACAATAGAAAGATTCATCTGACATTAATATGTGACATCACAATAGAGAGTTGAATCTGGCATTGATATTTAACATCAATGTAGAGAGGTTCATCTGACATTAATATGTGACATCACAATAGAGAGGTGAATCTGGCATTGATATGTGACATCACAGTAGAGAGGTGAATCTGGCATTGATATGTGACATCACAATAGAGAGGTGAATGTGACATTGATATTTAACATCAATGATGAGAGGTTCGTCTGGCATTGATATGTGACATCACAATAGAGAGGTGAATCTGGCATTGATATTTAACATCAATGATGAGAGCTTCGTCTGGCATTGATATGTGACATCACAATAGAGAGGTGAATCTGGCATTGATATTTAACATCACAGTAGAGAGTTTCGTCGGACATTGATATGTGACATCACAATAGAGAGGTGAATATGGCATTGATATTTAACATCACAGTAGAGAGGTTCTTCTGACATTGATATGTGACATCACAATAGAGAGGTGAATCTGGCATTGATATTTAACATCACAGTAGAGAGGTTCTTCTGACATTGATATGTGACATCACAATAGAGAGGTGAGTCTGGCATTGATATTTAACATCAATGTAGAGAGACTGGTCTGGCATTGATATGTGACATCACAATAGAGAGGTTTGTTTGACATTGATATGTGAGATCACAATAGAGAGGTGAATCTGGCATTGATATTTAACATCACAGTAGAGAGGTTCTTCTGACATTGATATGTGACATCACAATAGAGAGGTGAATCTGGCATTGATATTTAACATCACAGTAGAGAGGTTCTTCTGACATTGATATGTGACATCACAATAGAGAGGTGAATCTGGCATTGATATTGAACATCACAGTAGAGAGGTTCGTCTGACATTGATATGTGACATCACAATAGAGAGGTGAATCTGGCATCGATATTCAACATCAATGTAGAGAGGCTGGTCTGGCATTGATATGTGACATCACAATAGAGAGGTGAATCTGGCATTGATATTTAACATCAATGTAGAGAGGCTTGTCTGGCATGGATACATGACATCACAATAGAGAGGTGAATCTGGCATTGATATTTAACATCACAGTAGAGAGGCTGGTCTGGCATTGACATGTGACATCACAATAGAGAGGTGAATCTGGCATTGATATTTAACATCAATGTAGAGAGGCTTGTCTGGCATGGATACATGACATCACAATAGAGAGGTGAATCTGGCATTGATATTTAACATCACAGTAGAGAGGCTGGTCTGGCATTGACATGTGACATGACAATAGAGAGGTGAATCTGGCATTGATATTCAACATCAATGTAGAGAGGCTGGTCTGGCATTGATATGTGACATGACAATAGAGAGGTGAATCTGGCATTGATATTTAACATCAATGTAGAGAAGCTGGTCTGGCATTGATATTTAACATCAATGTAGAGAGGCTGGTCTGGCATTGATATGTGACATCACAATAGAGAGGTGAATCTGGCATTGATAATTAACATCGATGTAGAGCGGCTGGTCTGGCATTAATATGTGAGATCACAATAGAGAGGTGAATCTGGCATCGATATTCAACATCAATGTACAGAAGCTGGTCTGGCATTGATATTTAACATGAATGTAGAGAGGTTCATCTGACATTAATATGTGACATCACAATAGAGAGGTGAATCTGGCATTGATATGTGACATCACAATAGAGAGGTTTGTCTGACATTAATATGTGACATTACAATAGAGAGGTTCATCTGACATTAATATGTGACATCACAATAGAGAGTTGAATCTGGCATCGATATTCAACATCGCAGTAGAGAGGTTCGTCTGACATTGATATGTGACATCACAATAGAGAGGTGAATCTGTCATCGATATTCAACATCAATGTAGAGAGGCTGGTCTGGCATTGATATGTGACATCACAGTAGAGAGGTGAATCTGTCATCGATATTCAACATCAATGTAGAGAGGCTGGTCTGGCATTGATATGTGACATCACAATAGAGAGGTTCGTCTGGCATTGATTTGTGACATCACAATAGAGACGTTCGTTTGACATTGATATGTGACATCACAATAGAGAGGTTAATCTGGCATTGATATGTGACATCACAATAGAGAGGTTCGTTTGACATTGATATGTGACATAACAGTAGAGAGGTGAATCTGGCATTGATATGTGACATCACAATAGAGAGGTGAATCTGGCATTGATATTTATCATCAATGTAGAGAGAGTGGTCTGACATTGATATGTGACATCACAATAGAGAGGTTCGTCTGGCATTGATTTGTGACATCACAATAGAGACGTTCGTTTGACATTGATATGTGACATCACAATAGAGTGGTGAATCTGGCATCGATATTCAACATCAATGTAGAGAGGCTGGTCTGGCATTGATATGTGACATCACAGTAGAGAGGTTCATCTGACATTAATATGTGACATCACAATAGAGAGGTGAATCTGGCATTGGTATTTAACATCAATGTAGAGAGGCTGGTCTGGCATGGATACATGACATCACAATAGAGAGGTGAATCTGGCATTGATATTTAACATCACAGTAGAGAGGCTGGTCTGGCATTGACATGTGACATGACAATAGAGAGGTGAATCTGGCATTGATATTCAACATCAATGTAGAGAGGCTGGTCTGGCATTGATATGTGAGATCACAATAGAGAGGTGAATCTGGCATCGATATTCAACATCAATGTAGAGAAGCTGGTCTGGCATTGATATTTAACATCACAGTAGAGAGGTTCGTCTGACATTGATATGTGACATCACAATAGAGAGGTGAATGTGACACTGATATTTAACATCAATGATGAGAGGTTCGTCTGGCATTGATATGTGACATCACAATAGAGAGGTGAATCTGGCATTAATATTTAACCTCTATGTAGAGAGGCTGGTCTGGCATTGATATGTGACATCACAATAGAGAGGTGAATCTGGCATTGATATTTAACATCAATGATGAGAGTTTCGTCGGACATTGATATGTGACATCACAATAGAGAGGTGAATATGGCATTGATATTTAACATCAATGTAGAGAGGTTCTTCTGACATTGATATGTGACATCACAATAGAGAGGTGAATCTGGCATTGATATTTAACATCAATGTAGAGAGGCTGGTCTGGCATTGATATGTGACATCACAATAGAGAGGTGAATCTGGCATCGATATTCAACATCAATGTAGAGAAGCTGGTCTGGCATTGATATGTGACATCACAATAGAGAGGTGAATCTGGCATTGATATTTAACATCACAGTAGAGAGGTTCGTCTGACATTGATATGTGACATCACAATAGAGAGGTTCATCTGACATTAATATGTGACATCACAATAGAGAGATGAATCTGGCATTGATATTTAACATCAATGTAGAGAGGCTGGTCTGGCATTGATATGTGACATCACAGTAGAGAGGTTCATCTGACATTAATATGTGACATGACAATAGAGAGGTGAATCTGGCATTGATATTTAACATCACAGTAGAGAGGCTGGTCTGGCATTGATATGTGACATCACAATAGAGATGTGAGTCTGGCGTCAATATGTGACATCACAATAGAGAGGTGAATCTGGCGTCGATATGTGACATCACAATAGAGAGGTGAATCTGGCATTGATAATTAACATCACAGTAGAGAGGTTCGTTTGACATTGATATGTGACATCACAATAAAGAGGTGAATCTGGCATCGATATTTAACATCACAGTAGAGAGGTTCGTCTCACTTTGATATTTAACACCACAATAGAGAGGTTTCTCTGACATTGATATTTAACATCAATGTAGAGAGGCTGTTCTGGCATTGATATGTGACATCCCAATAGAGAGGTGAATCTGGTATCGATATGTGACATCACAATAGAGAGGTTCGTTTGATATTGATATGTGACATCACAATAGAGAGGTGAATTTGGCATTGATATTTAACATCAATGTAGAGAGGCTGGTCTGGCATTGATATGTGACATTACAATAGAGAGGTTCATTTCACATTGATATGTGACATCACAATAGAGAGGTGAATCTGGCATTGATATTTAACATCACAGTAGAGAGGTTCGTTTGACATTGATATGTGACATCACAGAAGAGAGGTGAATCTGGCATTGATAATTAACATCACAGTAGAGAGGATCGTCTGACATTGATATGTGACATCACAATAGAGAGGTGAATCTGGTATCGATATGTGACATCACAATAGAGAGGTTCGTTTGATATTGATATGTGACATCACAATAGAGAGGTGAATCCGGCATTGATATTAAACATCACAATAGAGAGGTTCATTTCACATTGATATGTGACATCACAATAGAGATGTGAGTCTGGCGTCGATATGTGACATCACAATAGAGAGGTGAATCTGGCGTCGATATGTGACATCACAATAGAGAGGTGAATCTGGCATTGATATGTGACATCACAGAAGAGAGGTGAATCTGGCATTGATAATTAACATCACAGTAGAGAGGCTGGTCTGGCATTGATCTGTGACATCACAATAGAGAGGTGAATCTGGCATTGATATTTAACATCAATGTAGAGAGCCTGGTCTGGCATTGATATGTGACATCACAATAGAGAGTTGAATCTGGTATTGATATTTAACATCAATGTAGAGAGGCTGGTCTGGCATTGATATGTGACATCACAATAGAGAGGTGAATCTGGCATTGATATTTAACATCAATGTAGAGAGGCTGGTCTGGCATTGATATGTGACATCACAATAGAGAGGTGAATCTGGCATTGATATTTAACATCAATGTAGAGAGGCTGGTCTGGCATTGATATGAGACATCACAATAGAGAGGTTCGTCTGACATTGATATTTGACATCACAATAGAGAGGTTCGTTTGACATTGATATGTGACATCACAATAGAGAGGTGAATCTGGCATTGATAATTAACATCACAGTAGAGAGGATCGTCTGACATTGATATGTGACATCACAATAGAGAGGTTCGTTTGATATTGATATGTGACATCACAATAGAGAGGTGAATCTGGCATCGATATGTGACATCACAATAGAGAGGCTGGTCTGGCATTGTTATGTGACATCCCAATAGAGAGGTGAATCTGGCATTGATATTTAACATCAATGTAGATAGGCTGGTCTGGCATTGATATGTGACATCACAATAGAGAGGTGAATCTGGCATTGATATTTAACATCAATGTAGAGAGGCTGGTCTGGCATTGATATGTGACATCACAATAGAGAGGTGAATCTGGCATTGATATTTAACATCAAAATAGAGAGGCTGGTCTGGCATTGATATGAGACATCACAATAGAGAGGTTCGTCTGACATTGATATTTGACATCACAATAGAGAGGTTCGTTTGACATTGATATGTGACATCACAATAGAGAGGTGAATCTGGCATTGATAATTAACATCACAGTAGAGAGGATCGTCTGACATTGATATGTGACATCACAATAGAGAGGTTCGTTTGATATTGATATGTGACATCACAATAGAGAGGTGAATCTGGCATCGATATGTGACATCACAATAGAGAGGCTGGTCTGGCATTGTTATGTGACATCCCAATAGAGAGGTGAATCTGGCATTGATATGTGACATCACAATAGAGAGGTGAATCTGGCATTGATATTTAACATCAATGTAGAGAGGCTGGTCTGGCATTGATATGTGACATCACAATAGAGAGGTGAATCTGGCATTGATATGTGACATCACAATAGAGAGGTGAATCTGGCATTGATATTTAACATCAATGTAGAGAGGCTGGTCTGGCATTGTTATGTGACATCCCAATAGAGAGGTGAATCTGGCATTGATATGTGACATCACAATAGAGAGGTGAATCTGGCATTGATATTTAACATCAATGTAGATAGGCTGGTCTGGCATTGATATTTAACATCAATGTAGATACGCTGGTTTGGCATTGATATTTAACATCAATGTAGAGAGGCTGGTCTGGCATTGATATTTGACATCACAATAGAGAGGTGAATTTGGCATTGATATTTAACATCAATGTAGAGAGGCTGGTCTGGCATTGATATTTGACATCACAATAGAGAGGTGAATCTGTCATTGATATTTAACATCACAGTAGAGAGGCTGGTCTGGCATTGATATGTGACATCACAATAGAGAGGTGAATCTGGCATTGATATTTAACATCAATGTAGAGAGGCTGGTCTGGCATTGATATGTGACATCACAATAGAGAGGTTGGTCTGGCATTGATATTTAACATCACAATAGAGAGGCTGGTCTGGCATTGTTATGTGACATCACAATAGAGAGGTGAATTTGGCATTGATATTTAACATCAATGTAGAGAGGCTGGTCTGCCATTGATATTTGACATCACAACAGAGAGGTGAATCTGGCATTGATATTTAACATCAATGTAGATAGGCTGGTCTGGCATTGATATTTAACATCAATGTAGATAGGCTGGTCTGGCATTGATATTTAACATCAATGTAGAGAGGCTGGTCTGGCATTGATATTTGACATCACAATAGAGAGGTGAATTTGGCATTGATATTTAACATCAATGTAGAGAGGCTGGTCTGGCATTGATATTTGACATCACAATAGAGAGGTGAATCTGTCATTGATATTTAACATCACAGTAGAGAGGCTGGTCTGGCATTGATATGTGACATCACAATAGAGAGGTGAATCTGACATTGATATTTAACATCAATATAGAGAGTTGAATCTGGCATTGACATGTGACATCACAATAGAGAGGTGAATTTGGCATCGATATGTGACATCACAATAGAGAGGTGAATCTGACATTGATATTTAACATCAATGTAGAGAGTTGAATCTGGCATTGATATGTGACATCACAATAGAGAGGTGAATCTGGCATTGATATTTAACATCAATGTAGAGAGGTGAGTCTGGCATTGATATGTGACATCACAATAGAGAGGTTCTTTTGACATATATATGTGACATCGCAATAGAGAGGTTCTTTTGACATTGATATGTGACATCACAATAGAGAGGTGAATCTGGCATTGATATGTGACATCACAATAGAGAGTTGAATCTGTAATTGATTTTTAACATATATGTAGAGAGGCAGGTCTGACATTGATATGTGACATCACAATAGAGAGGTTGGTCTGGCATTGATATTTAACATCACAATAGAGAGGTGAATCTGGCATTGATATTTAACATCAATGTAGAGAATCTGGTCTGGCATTGATATTTGACATCACAACAGAGAGGTGAATCTGTCATTGATATTTAACATCACAGTAAAGAGGCTGGTCTGGCATTGACATGTGACATCACAATAGAGAGGTGAATCTGACATTGATATTTAACATCAATGTAGAGAGTTGAATCTGGCATTGATATGTGACATCACAATAGAGAGGTGAATCTGGCATTGATATTTAACATCAATGTAGAGAGGTGAATCTGGCATTGATATGTGACATCACAATAGAGAGGTGAATCTGGCATTGATATGTGACATCACAATAGAGAGGTTCTTTTGACATCCAGTGGCTTGCAAAAGTATTCGGCCCCCTTGAACTTTCCCACATTTTGTCACATTACAGCCACAAACATGAATCAATTTTTTTGGATTTCCACGTGAAAGACCAATACAAAGTGGTGTACACGTGAGAAGTGGAACGAAAGTCATACATGATTCCAAACATTTTTTACAAATAAATAACTGCAAAGTGGGGTGTGCGTATTTATTCAGCCCCCTTTGGTCTGAGTGCAGTCAGTTGCCCATAGACATTGCCTGATGAGTGCTAATGACTAAATAGAGTGCACCTGTGTGTAATCTAATGTCAGTACAAATACAGCTGCTCTGTGACGGCTTCAGAGGTTGTCTAAGAGAATATTGGGAGCAACAACACCATGAAGTCCAAAGAACACACCAGACAGGTCAGGGATAAAGTTATTGAGAAATTTAAAGCAGGCTTAGGCTACAAAAAGATTTCCCAAGCCTTGAACATCCCACGGAGCACTGTTCAAGCGATCATTCAGAAATGGAAGGAGTTTATAACTGTAAACCTACCAAGACAAGGCCGTCCACCTAAACTCACAGGCTGAACAAGGAGAGAGCTGATCAGAAATGCAGCCAAGAGGCTCATGGTGACTCTGGACGAGCTGCAGAGATCTACAGCTCAGGTGGGGGAATCTGTCCATAGGACAACTATTAGTTGTGCACTGCACAAAGTTGGCCTTTATGGAAGAGTGGCAAGAAGAAAGCCATTGTTAACAGAAAACCATAAGAAGTCCCGTTTGCAGTTTGCCACAAGCCATGTGGGGGACACAGCAAACATGTGGAAGAAGGTGCTCTGGTCAGATGAGACCAAAATGGAACTTTTTGGCCAAAATGCAAAACGCTATGTGTGGCGGAAAACTAACACTGCACATCACTCTGAACACACCATCCCCACTGTCAAATATGGTGGTGGCAGCATCATGCTCTGGGGGTGCTTCTCTTCAGCAGGGACAGGGAAGCTGGTAAGAGTTGATGGGAAGATGGATGGAGCCAAAAACAGGGCAATCTTGGAAGAAAACCTCTTGGAGTCTGCAAAAGACTTGAGACTGGGGCGGAGGTTCACCTTCCAGCAGGACAACGACCCTAAACATAAAGCCAGGGCAACAATGGAATGGTTTAAAACAAAACATATCCATGTGTTAGAATGGCCCAGTCAAAGTCCAGATCTAAATCCAATCGAGAATCTGTGGCAAGATCTGAAAACTGCTGTTCACAAACGCTGTCCATCTAATCTGACTGAGCTGGAGCTGTTTTGCAAAGAAGAATGGGCAAGGATTTCAGTCTCTAGATGTGCAAAGCTGGTAGAGACATACCCTAAAAGACTGGCAGCTGTAATTGCAGCAAAATGTGGTTCTACAAAGTAATGACTCAGGGGGCTGAATAGTTATGCACACCCCACTTTGCAGTTATTTATTTGTAACAAATGTTTGGAATCATGTATGATTTTCGTTGCACTTCTCACGTGTACACCACTTTGTATTGGTCTTTCACGTGGAATTCCAATAAAATTGATTCATGTTTGTGGCTGTAATGTGACAAAATGTGGGAAAGTTCAAGGGGGCCGAATACTTATGCAAGCCACTGTATATATGTGACATCGCAATAGAGAGGTTCTTTTGACATTGATATGTGACATCACAATAGAGAGGTGAATCTGGCATCTATATGTGACATCACAATAGAGAGTTGAATCTGGAATTGATATTTAACATATATGTAGAGAGGCAGGTCTGACATTGATATGTGACATCACAATAGAGAGGTGAATCTGGCATTGATATTTAACATCACAGTAGAGAGGTGAATCTGGCATTGATATGTGACATAACAATAGAGAGGTGAATCTGGCATTGATATGTGACATCACAATAGAGAGGTGAATCTGGCATTGATATGTGACATCACAATAGAGAGGTGAATCTGGCATTGATATTTAACATCAATGAAGAGAGGCTGGTCTGGCATTGATATGTGACATCACAATAGAGAGGTGAATCTGGCATTGATATGTGACATCACAATAGAGAGGTGAATCTGGCATTGATATGTGACATCACCATAGAGAGGTTAATCTGGCATTGATATGTGACATCAAAATAGAGAGGATCGTTTCACATTGATATTTGACATCACAGCAGTGAGGCGAAACTGGCATTGATATTTGAAATCACATTATAAACGCGAATCTGGGATTGATATTTGTTAGAGTGAATTGTTAAATGTTTGTCATTTTTATTCTTACCATTTGTACTTTAACTGTGTGTTGAAAGGAATTGTTTTGTTCTCCCCTCCCCAGATTCTCGAGGTTCTGAGTGGGGGGCTGTAGTGTTTTATCACAGGCAACATCCTTGTGAAGGTCTATTTGATGTGGTAAAACTTCCTGTCCTTTGTATGGCGTCACATTCCTTGTTCACATGTATACCCATGTAAGCCGTTATATGTTAATGACCCTATGCATATTCAAGTAACCACAATAAAAGGAGTGCTAAGGGGAACCTGGCTGAGAGTCTGACGGAGGTCAAGTGGGTGGAACGACACTTGGCTCCAGGCAGGCCTCCCTCATGCATGAGTATCACAAAGAACTTTGCCTACTTTGTGTCTTGCTTGCTGTGTTATTACATTGCCTTTAACGTTCCAGCGAATAGGTTTAAGCTACAAACCTATCAATATTTGACATCACAATAGAGAGGTGAATCTGGCATTGATGTGTGACATCACAATAGATAGGTGAATCTGGCATTGACATGTGACATCACAATAGAGAGGCGACTCTGGCATTGATATGTGACATCACAATAGAGAGATGAATCTGGCATCGATATTCAACCTCAATGTAGAGAGGCTGGTCTGGCATTGATATGTGACAACACAATAGAGAGGTGAATCTGGCATCGATATGTGACATCACAGTAGAGAGGTTCGTTTGATATTGATATGTGACATCACAATAGAGAGGTGAATCCGGCATTGATATTTAACATCAATGTAGAGAGGCTGGTCTGGCATTGATATTTAACATCACAGTAAAGAGGCTGGTCTGGCATTGATATGTGACATCACAATAGAGAGGTTCGTTTCACATTGATGTGTGACATCACAATAGAGAGGTGAATCTGGCATTGATATTTAACATCAATGTAGAGAGGTTCGTCTGACATTGATATGTGACATCACAATAGAGAGGTGAAGCTGGCATCGATGTGTGACATCACAATAGAGAGGTTGGTTTGACATTGATATGTGACATCGCAATAGAGAGGTGAATCTGACATTGATATTTAACATCAATGTAGAGAGGCAGGTCTGGCATTGATATGTGACATCACAATAGAGAGGATCGTTTGACATTGATATGTGACATCACAATAGAGAGTTGAATCTGGCATTGATATGTGACATCACAATAGAGAGGTGAATCTGGCATTGATATTTAACATCAATGTAGAGAGACTGGTCTGGCATTGATATGTGACATCACAATAGACAGGTGAATCTGGCATTGATATTTAACATCAATGTAGAGAGACTGGTCCTATCATTGATATGTGACATCACAATAGACAGGTGAATCTGGCACTGATATTTAATATCACAGTGGAGAGGTTCGTCTGACTTTGATATGTGACATCACAATAGAGAGGTGAATCTGTCATTGATATTTAACATCACAGTAGAGAGGTTCGTCTGGCATTGATATGTGACATCACAATAGACAGGTGAATCTGGCACTGATATTTAATATCACAGTAGAGAGGTTCGTCTGACGTTCATATGTTACATCACAATAGACAGGTGAATCTGGCACTGATATTTAACATCACAGTAGAGAGGTTCGTCTGGCATTGATATGTGACATCACAATAGAGAGGTGAATCTGGCATTGATATTTAACATCACAATAGAGAGGTTCGTCTGACATTGACGTGTGACATCACAATAGAGAGGTGAATCTGACATTGATATTTAACATATATGTAGAGAAGCAGGTCTGACATTGATATGTGACATCACAATAGAGAGGTGAATCTGGAATTGATATTTAACATCAATGTAGAGAGTTGAATCTGGCATTGATATTTAACATCACAGTAGAGACGTTCGTCTGACATTGATATGTGACATCACAATAGAGAGGTTGGTCTGACATTGATATTTAACATCAACGTAGAGAGGCTGGTTTGGCATTGATATGTGACATCACAATAGAGAGGTGAATCTGGCATTGATATTTAACATCAATGTAGAGAGGCTGGTCTGGCATTGATATTTGACATCACAATAGAGAGGTGAATCTGGCATTGATATTTGACATCACATTAGAAACGCTAATCTGGAATTGATATTTGACATCACAGCAGTGAGGCGAATCTGGCATTCCCTGTTTGACATCACAGCAGTGAGGCGAATCTGGCATTGATATTTGACATGACAATAGAGAGGCAAAACTGGCATTGATATTTGACATCATAATAGACAGGAGAATATGGCATTGATATTTGACATCACAGCAGAGATGAGAGTCCGGTATTGATATTTGACATCACATTAGAAACGCGAATCTGGCATTGATATTTGACATCACAATAGAGAGGCGAATCTTGCATTGATATTTAACATCACAGCAGTGAGGCGACTCTGGCATTGATATTTGAGATCACAATAGAGAGGCGAATCTGGCATTGATATTTGACATCACAGCAGTGACGCGAATCTGTCATTGCTATTTGACACCACAGCAGTGAGGCGAATCTGGCATTGATATTTGACATGACAATAGAGAGGCGAAACTGGCATTGATATTTGACATCATAATAGAGAGGAGAATCTGGCATTGATATTTGACATCACATTAGAGAGGCGAATCTGGCTTTGATATTTGACATCACAATAGAGAGGTGAATCTGGCTTTGATATTTGACATCACAATAGAGAGGCGAATCTGGCTTTGATATTTGACATCACAATAGAGAGGTGAATCTGGCATTGATATTTGACATCACAATAGAGAGGCGAATCTGGCATTGATATTTGACATCAGAACAGAGAGGCGAATTTGGTATTGATATTTGACATCATAGCAGTGAGGCGAATCTGGCATTGATATTTGACCTGACAATAGAGAGGCGAAACTGGCATTGATATTTGTCATCACAGCAGTGAGGCGAACCTGGCATTGATATTTGACATCACAGCAGTGAGGCGAATCTGGCATTGATATTTGACTTAACAATTGAGAGGTAACTCTGGCATTGATATGTGACATCACAACGGAGACGCGAATCTGGCATTGATATTTGACATCACAGCAGAGAGACGAATTTGGCATTGATATTTGACATAACAATACAGAGGCGGATCTGGCATTGATATTTGACATCACATCAGAGACGCGAATCTGGCATTGAGATTTGGCATCATCATAGTGAGGAGAATCTGGCATTGATATTTGACATCACAGCAGAGACGAGAGTCCGGTATTTATATTTGACATCACATGAGAAACGCCAATCTGGCATTGATATTTGACATCACAGCAGTGAGGCGAATCTGGCATTGATATTGGACATCATAATAGAGAGGAGAATCTGGCATTAATATTTGACATCACAATAGAGAAGCGAATCTCGCTTTGATATGTGACATCACAGTAAAGAGGCGAATCTGGCATTGATATTTGACATCACAATAGAGAGGCGAATCTGGCATTGATATTTGTCATCACAGCAGTGAGGTGAATCTGGCATTGATATGTGACATCACATCAGAGACGCGAATCTGGCATTGATATTTGACATCACATCAGAGACGCGAATCTGGCATTGATATTTGACATCACATCGGAGACGCGAATCTGGCATTGATATTTGACATCACAGCAGAGAGACGAATCTGGCATTGATATTTGACATAACAATACAGAGGCGGATCTGGCATTGATATTTGACATCACATGAGAGACGCGAATCTGGCATTGAAATTTGACATCACAATAGACAGACGAATCTCACACTGATATGTGACATCAAAACAGAGAGGCGAATCTGGCATTGATATTTGAGATCACAATAGAGAGGCGAATGTGGCATTGATATTTGACATCACAGCAGTGAGGCGAATCTGTCATTGCTATTTGACACCACAGCAGTGAGGCGAATCTGGCATTGATATTTGACATGACAATAGAGAGGCAAAACTGGCATTGATATTTGACATCATAATAGAGAGGAGAATCTGGCATTGATATTTGACATCACATTAGAGAAGCGAATCTCGCTATGCTATGTGACATCACAGTAAAGAGGTGAATCTGGCATTGATATTTGACATCACAATAGAGAGGCGAATCTGGCTTTGATATTTGACATCACAATAGAGAGGTGAATCTGGCATTGATATTTGACATCACAATAGAGAGGCGAATCTGGCATTGATATTTGACATCAGAACATAGAGGCGAATTTGGTATTGATATTTGACATCATAGCAGTGAGGCGAATCTGGCATTGATATTTGACCTGACAATAGAGAGGCGAAACTGGCATTGATATTTGTCATCACAGCAGTGAGGCGAACCTGGCATTGATATTTGACATCACAGCAGTGAGGCGAATCTGGCATTGATATTTGACTTAACAATTGAGAGGTAACTCTGGCATTGATATGTGACATCACAGCAGAGAGACGAATCTGGCATTGATATTTGACATAACAATACAGAGGCGGATCTGGCATTGATATTTGACATCACATCAGAGACGCGAATCTGGCATTGAGATTTGGCATCATCATAGTGAGGAGAATCTGGCATTGATATTTGACATCGCAGCAGAGACGAGAGTCCGGTATTTATATTTGACATCACATGAGAGACGCCAATCTGGCATTGATATTTGACATCACAGCAGTGAGGCGAATCTGGCATTGATATTTGACATCATAATAGAGAGGAGAATCTGGCATTGATATTTGACATCACAATAGAGAAGCGAATCTCGCTTTGATATGTGACATAACAGTAAAGAGGTGAATCTGGCATTGATATTTGACATCACAATAGAGAGGCGAATCTGGCATTGATATTTGACATCACAGCAGTGAGGCGAACCTGGCATTGAAATTTGACCTGACAATAGAGAGGCGAAACTGGCATTGATATTTGTCATCACAGCAGTGAGGCGAATCTGGCATTGATATGTGACATCACATCAGAGACGCGAATCTGGCATTGATATTTGACATCACATCAGAGACGCGAATCTGGCATTGATATTTGACATCACATCGGAGACGCGAATCTGGCATTGATATTTGACATCACAGCAGAGAGACGAATCTGGCATTGATATTTGACATAACAATACAGAGGCGGATCTGGCATTGATATTTGACATCACATGAGAGACGCGAATCTGGCATTGAAATTTGACATCACAATAGACAGACGAATCTCACACTGATATGTGACATCAAAACAGAGAGGCGAATCTGGCATTGATATTTGACTTAACAATAGAGAGGTGAATCTGGTATTGATATTTGACTTAACAATAGAGAAGTTAATCTGGCATTGATATTTGACATCAGAACAGAGAGGCGAATCTGGTATTGATATTTGACATCTCAATTGAGAGGAGAATCTGGTATTGATATTTGACATAACAATAGATAGGTGAATCTGGCACTGATATGTGACATAACAATAGAGAGGCTAATCTGGCATTAATATTTGGCATCATCATAGTGAGGAGAATCTGGCATTGATATTTGACATCACAGCAGAGACGAGAGTCCGGTATTGATATTTGACATCACATGAGAGACGCCAATCTGGCATTGATATTTGACATCACAGCAGTGAGGCGAATCTGGCATTGATCTTTTGGCATCATAATAGAGACGAGTATCTGGCATTGATATGTGACATCACAACAAACAGGCAAATCTCGTATTGATATGTGACATCACGATAGAAAGGCGAATCTGTTATTGATATTTGACATCACAACAGAGAGGCGAATCTGGCATTGATATTTGACATCACAACAGAGAGGCGAATATGGCATTGATATTTGACATCACAATAGAGAGGTGAATCTGGTATACATATTTGACATTACAATAGAGAGTTGATTCTGGCATTGATATTTAACTTAACAACATAGAGGTGAATTTGACATTGTTATTTGACTTCACAATAGAGAGGTGAATCTGGCATTGATATTTGACATCACAACAGAGAGGCGAATATGGCATTGATATTTTACATCACAATAGTGAGTTGAATCTGGCATTGATATTTGACTTAACAATAGAGAGTTGAATCTGGCATTGATGTTTAACATCACAGCAGAGAGGCGAGTCCGGTATTGATATTTGACATCACATGAGAGACGCCAATCTGACATTGATATTTGACATCACAGCAGTGAGGCGAATCTGGCATTGATATTTGACATCATAATAGAGAGGATAATCTGGCATTGATATTTAACATCAATGAAGAGAGGCTGGTCTGGCATTGATATGTGACATCACAATAGAGAGGTGAATCTGGCATTGATATGTGACATCACAATAGAGAGGTGAATCTGGCATTGATATGTGACATCACCATAGAGAGGTTAATCTGGCATTGATATGTGACATCAAAATAGAGAGGATCGTTTCACATTGATATTTGACATCACAGCAGTGAGGCGAAACTGGCATTGATATTTGAAATCACATTATAAACGCGAATCTGGGATTGATATTTGTTAGAGTGAATTGTTAAATGTTTGTCATTTTTATTCTTACCATTTGTACTTTAACTGTGTGTTGAAAGGAATTGTTTTGTTCTCCCCTCCCCAGATTCTCGAGGTTCTGAGTGGGGGGCTGTAGTGTTTTATCACAGGCAACATCCTTGTGAAGGTCTATTTGATGTGGTAAAACTTCCTGTCCTTTGTATGGCGTCACATTCCTTGTTCACATGTATACCCATGTAAGCCGTTATATGTTAATGACCCTATGCATATTCAAGTAACCACAATAAAAGGAGTGCTAAGGGGAACCTGGCTGAGAGTCTGACGGAGGTCAAGTGGGTGGAACGACACTTGGCTCCAGGCAGGCCTCCCTCATGCATGAGTATCACAAAGAACTTTGCCTACTTTGTGTCTTGCTTGCTGTGTTATTACATTGCCTTTAACGTTCCAGCGAATAGGTTTAAGCTACAAACCTATCAATATTTGACATCACAATAGAGAGGTGAATCTGGCATTGATGTGTGACATCACAATAGATAGGTGAATCTGGCATTGACATGTGACATCACAATAGAGAGGCGACTCTGGCATTGATATGTGACATCACAATAGAGAGATGAATCTGGCATCGATATTCAACCTCAATGTAGAGAGGCTGGTCTGGCATTGATATGTGACAACACAATAGAGAGGTGAATCTGGCATCGATATGTGACATCACAGTAGAGAGGTTCGTTTGATATTGATATGTGACATCACAATAGAGAGGTGAATCCGGCATTGATATTTAACATCAATGTAGAGAGGCTGGTCTGGCATTGATATTTAACATCACAGTAAAGAGGCTGGTCTGGCATTGATATGTGACATCACAATAGAGAGGTTCGTTTCACATTGATGTGTGACATCACAATAGAGAGGTGAATCTGGCATTGATATTTAACATCAATGTAGAGAGGTTCGTCTGACATTGATATGTGACATCACAATAGAGAGGTGAAGCTGGCATCGATGTGTGACATCACAATAGAGAGGTTGGTTTGACATTGATATGTGACATCGCAATAGAGAGGTGAATCTGACATTGATATTTAACATCAATGTAGAGAGGCAGGTCTGGCATTGATATGTGACATCACAATAGAGAGGATCGTTTGACATTGATATGTGACATCACAATAGAGAGTTGAATCTGGCATTGATATGTGACATCACAATAGAGAGGTGAATCTGGCATTGATATTTAACATCAATGTAGAGAGACTGGTCTGGCATTGATATGTGACATCACAATAGACAGGTGAATCTGGCATTGATATTTAACATCAATGTAGAGAGACTGGTCCTATCATTGATATGTGACATCACAATAGACAGGTGAATCTGGCACTGATATTTAATATCACAGTGGAGAGGTTCGTCTGACTTTGATATGTGACATCACAATAGAGAGGTGAATCTGTCATTGATATTTAACATCACAGTAGAGAGGTTCGTCTGGCATTGATATGTGACATCACAATAGACAGGTGAATCTGGCACTGATATTTAATATCACAGTAGAGAGGTTCGTCTGACGTTCATATGTTACATCACAATAGACAGGTGAATCTGGCACTGATATTTAACATCACAGTAGAGAGGTTCGTCTGGCATTGATATGTGACATCACAATAGAGAGGTGAATCTGGCATTGATATTTAACATCACAATAGAGAGGTTCGTCTGACATTGACGTGTGACATCACAATAGAGAGGTGAATCTGACATTGATATTTAACATATATGTAGAGAAGCAGGTCTGACATTGATATGTGACATCACAATAGAGAGGTGAATCTGGAATTGATATTTAACATCAATGTAGAGAGTTGAATCTGGCATTGATATTTAACATCACAGTAGAGACGTTCGTCTGACATTGATATGTGACATCACAATAGAGAGGTTGGTCTGACATTGATATTTAACATCAACGTAGAGAGGCTGGTTTGGCATTGATATGTGACATCACAATAGAGAGGTGAATCTGGCATTGATATTTAACATCAATGTAGAGAGGCTGGTCTGGCATTGATATTTGACATCACAATAGAGAGGTGAATCTGGCATTGATATTTGACATCACATTAGAAACGCTAATCTGGAATTGATATTTGACATCACAGCAGTGAGGCGAATCTGGCATTCCCTGTTTGACATCACAGCAGTGAGGCGAATCTGGCATTGATATTTGACATGACAATAGAGAGGCAAAACTGGCATTGATATTTGACATCATAATAGACAGGAGAATATGGCATTGATATTTGACATCACAGCAGAGATGAGAGTCCGGTATTGATATTTGACATCACATTAGAAACGCGAATCTGGCATTGATATTTGACATCACAATAGAGAGGCGAATCTTGCATTGATATTTAACATCACAGCAGTGAGGCGACTCTGGCATTGATATTTGAGATCACAATAGAGAGGCGAATCTGGCATTGATATTTGACATCACAGCAGTGACGCGAATCTGTCATTGCTATTTGACACCACAGCAGTGAGGCGAATCTGGCATTGATATTTGACATGACAATAGAGAGGCGAAACTGGCATTGATATTTGACATCATAATAGAGAGGAGAATCTGGCATTGATATTTGACATCACATTAGAGAGGCGAATCTGGCTTTGATATTTGACATCACAATAGAGAGGTGAATCTGGCTTTGATATTTGACATCACAATAGAGAGGCGAATCTGGCTTTGATATTTGACATCACAATAGAGAGGCGAATCTGGCTTTGATATTTGACATCACAATAGAGAGGTGAATCTGGCATTGATATTTGACATCACAATAGAGAGGCGAATCTGGCATTGATATTTGACATCAGAACAGAGAGGCGAATTTGGTATTGATATTTGACATCATAGCAGTGAGGCGAATCTGGCATTGATATTTGACCTGACAATAGAGAGGCGAAACTGGCATTGATATTTGTCATCACAGCAGTGAGGCGAACCTGGCATTGATATTTGACATCACAGCAGTGAGGCGAATCTGGCATTGATATTTGACTTAACAATTGAGAGGTAACTCTGGCATTGATATGTGACATCACAACGGAGACGCGAATCTGGCATTGATATTTGACATCACAGCAGAGAGACGAATTTGGCATTGATATTTGACATAACAATACAGAGGCGGATCTGGCATTGATATTTGACATCACATCAGAGACGCGAATCTGGCATTGAGATTTGGCATCATCATAGTGAGGAGAATCTGGCATTGATATTTGACATCACAGCAGAGACGAGAGTCCGGTATTTATATTTGACATCACATGAGAAACGCCAATCTGGCATTGATATTTGACATCACAGCAGTGAGGCGAATCTGGCATTGATATTGGACATCATAATAGAGAGGAGAATCTGGCATTAATATTTGACATCACAATAGAGAAGCGAATCTCGCTTTGATATGTGACATCACAGTAAAGAGGCGAATCTGGCATTGATATTTGACATCACAATAGAGAGGCGAATCTGGCATTGATATTTGTCATCACAGCAGTGAGGCGAATCTGGCATTGATATGTGACATCACATCAGAGACGCGAATCTGGCATTGATATTTGACATCACATCAGAGACGCGAATCTGGCATTGATATTTGACATCACATCGGAGACGCGAATCTGGCATTGATATTTGACATCACAGCAGAGAGACGAATCTGGCATTGATATTTGACATAACAATACAGAGGCGGATCTGGCATTGATATTTGACATCACATGAGAGACGCGAATCTGGCATTGAAATTTGACATCACAATAGACAGACGAATCTCACACTGATATGTGACATCAAAACAGAGAGGCGAATCTGGCATTGATATTTGAGATCACAATAGAGAGGCGAATGTGGCATTGATATTTGACATCACAGCAGTGAGGCGAATCTGTCATTGCTATTTGACACCACAGCAGTGAGGCGAATCTGGCATTGATATTTGACATGACAATAGAGAGGCAAAACTGGCATTGATATTTGACATCATAATAGAGAGGAGAATCTGGCATTGATATTTGACATCACATTAGAGAAGCGAATCTCGCTATGCTATGTGACATCACAGTAAAGAGGTGAATCTGGCATTGATATTTGACATCACAATAGAGAGGCGAATCTGGCTTTGATATTTGACATCACAATAGAGAGGTGAATCTGGCATTGATATTTGACATCACAATAGAGAGGCGAATCTGGCATTGATATTTGACATCAGAACATAGAGACGAATTTGGTATTGATATTTGACATCATAGCAGTGAGGCGAATCTGGCATTGATATTTGACCTGACAATAGAGAGGCGAAACTGGCATTGATATTTGTCATCACAGCAGTGAGGCGAACCTGGCATTGATATTTGACATCACAGCAGTGAGGCGAATCTGGCATTGATATTTGACTTAACAATTGAGAGGTAACTCTGGCATTGATATGTGACATCACAGCAGAGAGACGAATCTGGCATTGATATTTGACATAACAATACAGAGGCGAATCTGGCATTGATATTTGACATCACAATAGAGAAGCGAATCTCGCTTTGATATGTGACATAACAGTAAAGAGGTGAATCTGGCATTGATATTTGACATCACAATAGAGAGGCGAATCTGGCATTGATATTTGACATCACAGCAGTGATGCGAACCTGGCATTGAAATTTGACCTGACAATAGAGAGGCGAAACTGGCATTGATATTTGTCATCACAGCAGTGAGGCGAATCTGGCATTGATATGTGACATCACATCAGAGACGCGAATCTGGCATTGATATTTGACATCACATCAGAGACGCGAATCTGGCATTGATATTTGACATCACATCGGAGACGCGAATCTGGCATTGATATTTGACATCACAGCAGAGAGACGAATCTGGCATTGATATTTGACATAACAATACAGAGGCGGATCTGGCATTGATATTTGACATCACATGAGAGACGCGAATCTGGCATTGAAATTTGACATCACAATAGACAGACGAATCTCACACTGATATGTGACATCAAAACAGAGAGGCGAATCTGGCATTGATATTTGACTTAACAATAGAGAGGTGAATCTGGTATTGATATTTGACTTAACAATAGAGAAGTTAATCTGGCATTGATATTTGACATCAGAACAGAGAGGCGAATCTGGTATTGATATTTGACATCTCAATTGAGAGGAGAATCTGGTATTGATATTTGACATAACAATAGAGAGGTGAATCTGGCACTGATATGTGACATAACAATAGAGAGGCTAATCTGGCATTAATATTTGGCATCATCATAGTGAGGAGAATCTGGCATTGATATTTGACATCACATTAGAAACGCGAATCTGGCATTGATTTTTGACATCACAGCAGTGAGGCGAATCTGGCATTGGTATTTGAGATCACAATAGAGAGGCGAATCTGGCATTGATATTTGACATCACAGCAGTGAGGCGAATCTGGCATTCCTATTTGACATCACAGCAGTGAGGCGAATCTGGCATTGATATTTGACATGACAATAGAGAGGCAAAACTGGCATTGATATTTGACATCATAATAGACAGGAGAATATGGCATTGATATTTGACATCACAGCAGAGACGAGAGTCCGGTATTGATATTTGACATCACATGAGAGACGCCAATCTGGCATTGATATTTGACATCACAGCAGTGAGGCGAATCTGGCATTGATCTTTTGGCATCATAATAGAGACGAGTATCTGGCATTGATATGTGACATCACAACAAACAGGCAAATCTCGTATTGATATGTGACATCACGATAGAAAGGCGAATCTGTTATTGATATTTGACATCACAACAGAGAGGCGAATCTGGCATTGATATTTGACATCACAACAGAGAGGCGAATATGGCATTGATATTTGACATCACAATAGAGAGGTGAATCTGGTATACATATTTGACATTACAATAGAGAGTTGATTCTGGCATTGATATTTAACTTAACAACATAGAGGTGAATTTGACATTGTTATTTGACTTCACAATAGAGAGGTGAATCTGGCATTGATATTTGACATCACAACAGAGAGGCGAATATGGCATTGATATTTTACATCACAATAGTGAGTTGAATCTGGCATTGATATTTGACTTAACAATAGAGAGTTGAATCTGGCATTGATGTTTAACATCACAGCAGAGAGGCGAGTCCGGTATTGATATTTGACATCACATGAGAGACGCCAATCTGACGTTGATATTTGACATCACAGCAGTGAGGCGAATCTGGCATTGATATTTGACATCATAATAGAGAGGATAATCTGGCAATGATATTTGACATCACAATAGAGAAGCGAATCTCGCTTTGATATGTGACATTACAGTAAAGAGGTGAATGTGGCATTGATATTTGAAATCAGAAGAGAGAGGCGAATCTCGCTTTGATATGTGACATCACAACAGAGAGGCGAATCTGGCATTGATATTTGACATCACAGCAGTGAGGCGAATGTGGCATTGATCTTTTGGCATCATAATAGAGACGAGTATCTGGCATTGATATGTGACATCACAACAAACAGGCAAATCTGGTATTGATATGTGACATCACGATAGAAAGGCGAATCTGGTATTGATAATTGACATCACAGCAGAGATGCGAGTATGATATTGATTTATGACATCACAGCTGAGAGAAGAATCTGGCATTGATTTTTGACAAAACAATAGAGGGATGAATCTGGCATTGATATTTGACTTAACAACAGAGAGGTTAATCTGGCATTGATATTTGACATCACAACAGAGAGGTGAATCTGGCATTGATATTTGACATCACAACAGAAAGGCGAATATGGCATTGATATTTGACATCACAATAGAGAGGTGAATCTGGTATACATATTTGACATTACAATAGAGAGTTGATTCTGGCATTGATATTTAACTTAACAACATAGAGGTGAATTTGACATTGATATTTGACTTCACAATAGAGAGGTGAATCTGGCATTGATATTTGACATCACAACAGAGAGGCGAATATGGCATTGATATTTTACATCACAATAGTGAGTTGAATCTGGCATTGATATTTGACTTAACAATAGAGAGTTGAATCTGCATTGATGTTTAACATCACAGCAGAGAGGCGAGTCTGACATTGCTATTTGACATCACAATAGAGAGGAGAATCTGGCATTGACATTTGACATCACAGCTGAGAGACAATTCTGGCATTGATATTTGACATCACAATAGAGAGACGAATCTTGCATTCATATTTGACATCACAATAGAGAGGCGAATCTCGCATTGATATTTGACTTAACAATAGATACTCGAATCTGGCATTGATTTTTGACTTAACAATTGAGAGGTGAATCTGGCATTGAAATTTGACTTAACAATACAGAGTCGAATCTGGCATTGATTTTTAACTTAACAACAGAGAGGTGAATCTCGCATTAATATTTGACTTAATAAGAGAGAGTTGAATCTGGCATTGATATTTGACTTAACAATAGAGAGGCGAATCTGGCATTGATATTTGACATCACAATAGAAAGGCGAATCTGGCATTGATATTTGACATCACAATAGAGATGTGAATCTTGCATTGATATTTGACCTCAAAGTAGAGAGGAGAATCTGGCATTGATATGTGACATCACAATAGATACGAGAAACTGGCATTGATATGTGACATCACAATAGAGAGGCGAATCTGGCATTGATATTTGACATCACCACAGAGAGGCGAATCTGGCATTGATATGTGACATCAAATCAGAGACGTGAATCTGGCATTGATATGAGACATCACAATAGAGATGTGAATCTTGCATTGATATTTGACATCATAATAGAGAGTCGAATCTGGCACTGATATTTGAAATCACAATAGTGAGGTGAATCTGGTATCTATATTTGACATCACAGCAGAGAGGGGAATCTGGAATTGATATGTGACATCACAATAGAGAGGCAAATTTGGAAGTGATATTTGACATCCACATTGTTATGTTAAATATCAATGCCAGATTCGCCTCTCTGTTGTGATTTCAAATATCAATTCCAGATTCGCCTCTCTTTTGTGAAAACAAATATCAATGCCAGATTCGCCTCTCTGTTGTGATGTCACATATCAATGCGTGATTCGCCTCTCTTTTGTGATGTCACATATCAATACCAGATTCGCCTCTCTATTGTTATGTCACATATCAATGCGTGATTCGCCTCTCTGTTGTGTTGTCAAATATCAATGCCAGATTCGCCTCTCTGTTGTAATGTCACATATCAATGCGTGATTCGCCTCTCTGCTGTGATGTCAAATATCAATTCCAGATTCGCCTCTCTGTTGTGATGTCAAATATAAATGCGTGATTCCCCTCCGTATTGTGATGTTGTCAAAAGAAAATTGTACTTAGCAGTCAGTATAAGCTTTTAATGATATAAGTCTACATATGATAGAATACTGTATGATAACCTTTTGATGACTTTGACTGTTGTCCACTACAAGACCTGTTTCTGTTTTATAAATTCTTTCTCACAGCGATAAAAGCTGAACAAGCAGGAAGAGGAGAGCTGAACACTTTTATCTGCGCTCCCTAACAAGAAGAGGGGCCGCGTCCTTCTGAATCTCACAACACACACACATACACCTGAACCTCTCTTATCTTCACTCCCTACGCACTAACGTTCCTCTGCCTATGAATAGACGTATTCACTGTTGTATTACTTTTGTATATAAATAAAGACCAGAGCGGTAACAGAGCGCTGATCACAGGGCCCCCACTCTGATGTGAGCGTTCTGTGACCGCCATTGCAAGTAAAGACTTGCAGTGTGTGTATCTCTTCACTCTTAGACTCTTAGCTGAAGAAGTGTCTTTAGAATAAATCTCTTCAGATGTCACATATCAATGTGTGATTCGCCTCTCTGTTGTGATGTCACATATCAATGCCAGATTCGCCTCTCTATTGTGATGTCAAATATCAATGCCAGATTCGCCTCTCCATTGTGAAGTCACATATCAATGCCAAATTCGCCTCTCCATTGTGATGTCACATATCAATGCCAGATTCGCCTCTCCTTTGTGATGTCACATATCAATGCCAAATTCGCCTCTCTATTGTGATGTCACATACCAATGCCAGATTCGCCTCTCTATTGTGATGTCACATATCGATGCCACATTCGCCTCTCCATTGTGAAATCACATATCAATGCCAGATTCGCCTCTCCATTGTGATGTCACATATCAATGCCAGATTCGTGTCTCTGATGTGATGTCACTGATCAATACCAGACTCACGTCTCTGCTGTGATGTCAATTATCAATACCAGATTTGCCTCTCTATTGTCATGTCACATATCAATGCCAGATTCGACTCTCTATTGTGATGTCAAATATCAATGCCAGATTCGCCTCTCTACTGTGTTGCTAAATATCAATGCCAGATTCGCCTCTGTTGTGATGTCAGATATCAATGCCAAAATTGCCTCTCTATTGTGATGTCACATATCAATGCCAGAATTGCCTCTCTATTGTGATGTCACATATCAATGGGAGATTCGCCTCTCTGTTGTGATGTCACATATCAATGCCAGGTTCGCGTTTCTATTGTGTTGTCAAATATCAATGCCAGATTCGCCTCTCTTTTGTAATGTCAAATATCAATGCCAGAATCGCCTCTCTATTGTGATGTCACATATCATTTCCAGAATCACCTCTCTATTGTGATGTCACATATCAATGCCATATTCGCCTCTCTGTTGTGATGTCAAATGTCAATGCCAGATTCGCCTCTCTGTTGTGATGTCACATATCAATGGGATAAGCGCCTCTCTATTGTGATGTCACATATCAATGCCATATTCGCCTCTCTATTGTTTGAAATGCCCCTAATGATCGGCCCAAAGCAAGAACCAGTTTACCGCGCGTACAAAATAAGGGACTTGGAAGCGCTGGCTAAACAGCTTCCACCCATAACAGAGGGAGGAGCAGCTTGGTTGAGGAAGTTAAGAACCTTAACAGAAGGGGAGGAGCTAGCCACTGGAGACTTCCGGGCGATAGCAGGAAGATGTATGCTAGGCAGAGGATTAGCAGACGTAGAGGAAATTGCTAACACCACAGCCTACCCAATTGACATGCCATATAACACGGTGGAAGACAAGCTAGCTGACGCAGTCCGTGAGAAATATATGATACCAAAGATTTCCTGGGACCCCAAATACACCCCCAGATAATTTCTGGAGAGAGCTAAGCAAGCAAGCAAGCAATTTAAGGAACAATGGATGTCACAAACTGGCATACATCCAGGCCAGGAAGGAGAGCACAGAGCGTGGTTTCACGCAGCGGTGCTGAAGGGGCTTCCGGACAAAGTAACAACCGATTTAGAAAAGAACCCAGATTTTACAGTGGCAGACTCTACCCAGTGGGAGAGACACGTGGTCCATCGGCTCCAGTTGGAACAGGACGAGGCGAACAAACAACTAGAAGATGCACAGGCGCAACTGTTGAAGTTACAGCTGAATGAAGCCTGTGAGAAGCATAATTCTAAGAAAAAAGAGCGGAAAGAGGCCAACAAAACTATGATGATTGTAAAGCCCAAAGCTGATCCCGTGCCTTACTGGCCAGATCTTGATCCTAACCTTTATGACTCTGCCACTTACAGACCCAGCTCTGATCAAGCTGGGCAAACAAACTTTGAAGCACCGATATGTGGTCTCCCCACAAGTGCCTGTGAATCTGATGGGCAGAGACTTACTCATCAAACTGGGAGCCACTATCATGTGTTCTGATGGATTAACTGTGACTCTGCCAGGAGGAACGCCTCTCCCATGCCTGGAAACAAACTCAAAGAATCAGTACTTGATGCAAGACTGTGAACAACCCATAGCTGACATTTACTGGGGGCGCCTGGTAAAAGAAGGCATTCTGAGACAATACCAATAATGGAAACCCTGGATCATGAGCCTTGCGGTTTATTCCCCGCCTCGCGATCCCTACCACGTCACTCTTTTCTACGATGATTTCTACGATGATGTATACCGGGAAGGTCATCAGGCAAAGGAACTGGGATCAATGGTCAAGCGGGCGCTGGATAACATTTGGTGGCAAAGCACCCAAATTCCAAATGTCTGGTATACACCAAAATGTAAAACGTACCGTATCACTTGTTTTGTCCAACGACGCAGTGATACTAGAACATCAACAAATATCGAGAACACATGGCAGGGAGAGAACGGATCACCCAGACGCAGTGGCGGAACTTTCGTAATTGGCTGACACTCTGTGGTCTACTGGACCCACAGATGTCGGCCTAGCCAATTGTTCGGCTGTTCTGTTCCAGCTCAAGTCAGAAACACCAATTTCACGACCACAGTATAAGCACAAACCTGAAGCAGAGGATGGGATTGCTGAGACGATTGAAGGGCTGCTGAAAGTAGGAGTGCTTGAGCCCTAGCAATCCTTTTGGAACACACCAATTTTGCCGGTGGAGAAACATGGGACAGGGAAGTACCGAATGGCGCATGACCTCAGGGCCATTAACGCCATATTACGTACTGACACTGTGCCCGTACCTAACCCGTACACAGCTCTAACAGCCATTACATGGGACCAAAAGTGGTTCACATGCATTGACCTTGCTAACGCATTCTTCTGTCTCCCCTTACACGACTCACTCAGAGACATTTTCTCATTCACATACAGAGGTCGCCAGTATAGATACACACGTCTGCCACAAGGCTTTGCACTCTCCCCTGGCATTTTCAATCAGGTGCTCAAAGAGGCCCTGTCACGTTGTCAGTTGCCTGAGGGGTGTACACTGATACAGTATGTCAGGGGTGGGCAGGGGTGGCCCCGAGGGCCGGTGTCAGCCATTGGTGTGTGTAGATGCTCTGACCAGCTGGCCAGAAGCATGGGCTACTAAAAGGGAGGATGCTAAAAGTGTGATTAAGTGCTTAATCAATCATTATATTCCCAGGCACGGGTTTCCCAAGCGCATTAGATCAGACAATGGGACCCACTTTAAGAACCAAGACCTGGCGGAGGTGGAGAGGATGTTGGGAGTAAAACACAGGTTTGGGACAGTGTACCATCCTCAATCTCAAGGGAAAGTAGAGAGAATGAACTTAAACTTGAAAAACAAGTTGTCTAAAATTTGTGCACAGACGGGGCTAAATTGGGTTTCAGCCCTGCCAATTGCTCTAATGACTATAAGATGTTCTGTTAACCAATCCACAGGTTTCACACCCTACGAGCTGCAGACGGGAAGGCAGTTCAGAGCACCCTGGACAGCGGTCCCGGCGGAACCGAGTATCAAAAGTAACAGGTCTCATGTAGAATATTGGAATGAATTAAAAGCTCTTGTTTCGAGTTTCACAAAACAGGTTACGCCTGGAGTACACACTGTGGACAGGGCGACCCCTGAGGCAAAACCGGTGTGGCTGAAGGTCATCAAACGCAAGTGGAAAGAGCCCCGCTGGACCGGTCCGTACGAGGTGACTGCCCGGATGGCTACAGCAGTTCAACTGAAAGTAAAAGGCGACACCTGGTTCCACTGGTCGCAGTGTGCACTAGCAGACGAGAGCTTGGTGGAGGAAAACTTGTCTCCACCCAACACAGGTGTCAACGAAATACAGAGGCATAATAAATCCTCTCACCTGTGCAACGGGCCGACCAGCAGTCTACCTGGGAGGCTGAAGAAAGAAGAGGGGTATCGCAGAAAGTCGCCGCGCCAGCGAAAAGGAGTGGTAACAAATCAGTAACTACAGAAAGGGGAGAAATTTCTAGCCAAAGTGCAAAAGAACACACAACACAATGCAAACACACGAATCAGAGATACGTAATGAGAAAAAACTTATTAAAATGTTCCTTACAACCACATGTTTATTATATGCAATAATATTGATCATGGCTGTGTGTTTTATTGTCTATATTTTGCAGAGCACCCAAGGCCACTTGTCCGAACACGGAGGCCAGTCCAGCACAGCACTTCCTGAGACATTAATTGCCGAAATGGGACCGTTGAGAAGACCAAAGCGCGAGGTGTCAGGTAAAGGGGATGAGTGCCTTAGCACATATAATGGCATAGAACTGGACTACGTTAAAGGGTCCACAAGCTCATTCACGTTTGACTTGTGTGAGGTCATTGAGTGTAAAGGGGCTAGTAGCAGCTGGAGGGGATATGATGTGTGGGTCTGTAATCACCCAATGATATGCACCAGGAGAGGGAGCCCTTATTCCAGTCCAGGGATCCATCGTTCAGGGGGAGTATATACAGCAGGGCAATGGTGTTCCTGGGATAACGTGGTAAGTTGGACAGGAGTAGGGTGGCAGCCTGAAGGGTTTAGCCAAGTTAAGCGGGAAGGATTTCGAAGAAGTGTTGCGGCAGGCCATATCCACAATAGGGAAGACCATCGAAGCTGCTGAGACAGCTGAGATAAACCCTGAAAATGATACTGCTGACCAGACTTGCCCTGTGGTAGGATCCACACAACTTGGAGCCTCACCTTCAGTCTTAACTGAACTGCCTCACCCTCCTGAACCCATTCAGGGCACATTCCAACGCCCCATGAGACCAAACTTGACACCTCAAATATTGAGCCCAACTGACCTCAACCCACCAGAGGTTCAGAAAATAGTAGTTGAGCATGTTGTCAAGAGTGTTGAGAAGACATCACATGCTCACTCTACATTAAGACTCAGAGCTTTCTCTGGCAAGATGCCCAGACCTTACAGCGAAGCTGACTATGAAACATGGCGTTCTCATGTTGACTTGTTGATGGAAGATGCTTCTTTGTCTGAGTTGGAAAAAACTCGTAAGATACTTGAAAGTCTCCTTGCTCCCGCTTCTGATGTCATCCGCCCTCTTGGGCCAGAAGCCACTCCTGCAGACTATCTTAAACTTCTGGATTCAGCTTTTAGCACCGTCGAAGATGGTGAGGAACTGTTTGTACGCTTCATGAACACCCTCCAAGATCACGGTGAAAAGCCCTCTGCTTATCTGCTTCGTTTGCAGGTGGCAGTCAATCACACTGACAGGGGATTTCTTTAAATCACCTTGCCGTTCTTCAGCTAAGACATGTGAGTTAGAAAACACAAACACTGCAGTTCTTTCACTTGCGAGGACGGTCACAGAGCGCTCGCACAAGAGACACTCATGGACTCGCGCTTTGTCACTGTCTGCGTTCTTTATTTATACAAGATTGTTCTGTGTGTGTGTGTGTGTTACCAAGATAACAACGTCACTCAGAGCAGCGGGTTTTTCCCTTTTCTACATCTGTGTGTTCTTGTAAAAAGAGCTGAGGTTTCACTTCTCTACATCTAAATGTTCTCTGAAAACAGGAAGCGGTTATTTGCTGAATGGGTTCATCACACAAGTTACTAGGTGAAAAGTCATGTAGACATATGGTTTGCTTAGTGATACATAAAAGAATACATTTCATGTAGCTGATAACACTATATAAAAACAATTTTCCTTTGACATTCCCTGCTGTTTATCAGAACAATGAAATGTATCAATAAGTAACTACTTGTCTTTCACATTTTCAGTTACTACATCATTATTTGCACTTCATCTTCATCTAACATATAGGAAAAGAAGTCTTCATGATCTTCATTGATTTCAGTACATCTGCGTATGCTGTGAATGATTAACTTGTCATCTGTGAAATTACAGCTTTTAAACAAGGAATAACTCAAATAAAGAAAACAAAATTAAACCAGGAAAACTCCAACGCCAATCAACCGTCTCTATAGCATCTGAAGTCATGTTTAAAGAATGTACATTATCTGGTATTTAGGTGCAGCATGTGGTGTTGAATAAGACGCACAATCCTCCTTTCTCAGCCAGGATCATGTGCAGTGCTACACGATGTTGCATTACAGCAATTCTGAGAGCGTCTATTTCTTGGTTTTGTCCCTCGTTGACCTTTCAGGATGCTTTGAGAAACAAGCCGAATCTATAGTCCAGTATCTCACTTCTGAGAGGACGTTTTTCCAACTCCTGCCCACAGGAAGAGTGAGTTGAGTACCTTTTGTCCAGTTGTCCAGATTTTGAATTCTTCAGGTACGTCGGTTTCCCAGATTGAGTCATGTGGTCTGGCTGTTGAAGTTGAGCGTTTCTTCCTGGATGAGGATGAGGATGTTGTTGTTGTTGTTGTGCACTTTACAAAAGTCATTCTGAAGGTGTGATCGGAGATCAGAATTAGTGCACATGTTCCAGGGTGTTTCCCATAAATGGTTGTGTTTAATATGCTCGACATGTGCGAGCAGACGTAACAGTCTTTCTCTGTGATCGTCCATCTTCTCTGTCTGCCTCGTGGCTCAGCTGCTGTTGGCATCAGCTGGGGTCCTGTAAGGGTGAGCTTTGTAGTCAAGGTAACCAGGAGGGTTCCCCTTCACACCTACACCTGGCTGCCTAAAGTTGAGCGGATAGAGATTGGAGTGTGGGCTTACCCGACGGGGGCCCAAGAATGCACTTACCACCCTCACCCCCGAAACAACCAAGCGTAGGCGCTTCCTCCTTGGTGTCGGGGCTTCCCGGGACCTCAGCCTTTTTGCATTGGCTCTGATGTATCCAGGAGGGTCTCTCTGCAGTTTTACAGGCTGTGGGTGTTGTCAATAACACTTTGTATTGGCCCTCCAAATGGGGTAAACTCCAATTTTTCCTCTGGAGCACCCCTTTCGCCTGGTTTCAACCTGCAAGAGACTGGAGAAGAGTCTTACGGCAGTTTATTGTTCAAAACAATATCCTTATTTTCTAGTAGTTTTGCCATCCATTCTGCCAGAGTTGTTTCTCTGACAGATTTGTCTAAAGGTTCACTTTTTGCAACTGAGATTGCATCTGCGTTCTGTGCAGGGACTTGCAAGGTTTTCCTTCACAAGTCATCAGATCATTTTCTAGTTGTGCTCCACACTTTAACCATTTCTTCTGTTCTGTAGTTGGTGTGGCTTTTTGTTCATCTTTAAGTACATCAAGTGGTATTTGCATAGAGGACGCAGACATTAATGTGTCTACAGTTTGCTGTGCGGGTAACTTAGCTGCTTGATCTGCAAAGTTATTGCCTTTAGATATTTCTGATTTATCTTTCTGATGTGCAGCAAAGTGATGTACTGCTAAAAAAAACATATTGACTGTCAGTATATATATTTATGTCTTGGCCTGCGTGCAATTTACATGCACGTATGACTGCTGTGAGTTCTGCACTCTGAGCAGAGTGGGAGGATGTTAGCGGTTTCGCTTCTAAAACTCTGTTTGCTGTAGTTACTGCATAGCCGACGCAGTTTCATCCTAGGCTATTTTTAGACGCTGAGCCGTCTACAAAAATGTCGGTGAAACCAGCTTGTGGGTACTGTGAATGTCAACACGTGGCTTTGTCTCCTCATCTAATTTTTTCATACAGCAGTGTGGATGACCTTCTTCGGGTGAGGCCAAAAGTGTGCTCGGGTTCAACTGACCGCACTTCTCGATTCTAATGTGTGATTGTGACAATAAGATTCCAACATATGAGAGCTGTCTTGCATGTATCAGGTAAGAGAAATTGGCTTAGATTAAAATTGAAGTCACCGCGTGTGGTACTCTAATAATCAAAGTGTGCTCTAAAACAATGTCAGGCAATGCTAAACTATATTCATTTGTAATACTAGTTTCAAGTTACTGAATGCTTCTTCTGTTTCATTTCTTTGTAGATGCAACACTACATTTTTACTTAAGGCATTTTAGGCAATTCCTATTTTTCAAAGAATTCATACATCTCACACATCTTACATATTTCAAACTTTTAAGCTAGGATTAAAAACTTTGCATTACTTACAGCTCATAGCTCACAGCTCTAAAACTAGACATTAGTAAATCATATGCCTAATCATTATGTGTCATTGTGATCCACAAGTATGATCACAAATTTGTTTTTCAAACCAACAAAACAAACAAACAAAAACAAAAATCAAATTGCCGATGCTGTGAACGCTTTACACACATGAGTCAGGACACAAAAAGAAAAAAAGAAAAAGCTGCTGTCAGAAACAAAGCAGAAGTGTGAGGAAAAAAACTGAGCTCACAGACAGCTGCATGTGTGAGCTTTAATATGCAGCTTCTGCTCTAAAAGACAAATAACAATAAAAAATGTGTAACTTGCTCATCAGCTTGGTAGTGCCCACATATTTAATTCAGCTTCTCAAACCTGTAGCTTTAGCTGTTGTATACAGGGTTTGGCTTAGTAGTTGTTAGTATAGGTGTGCTCTATATCTCAACAATTTCTCATCTAGGATGACAGGTTATCAATCAGGTCAAGTGTCTCTATGCACCTGATTACTTTAGGTATTTTCCTTATTTTCTTCATTTCATATATCATTGTACTGAGTTTGAGCAAACCTTAAGCTTGAATCAGACTACTTTTAACAATTATCCACCTCACATCATAACTGACTGAGGTGCCTCTTCTTATTAATAGTATGTCATTATTAATGTTATTATTGTTTTTTTTATAACAGCAGTAGCATATTACAATATTTTATTAGTACATTACAATATTTTATCAGTATATTACAATATACCAATATACTACTAATATACAATAGTTTATTATTTTATATTTTATTATGTATCCATCAGGGGCTGGGGGTGATCTGCAGCTTCACCCCCTCCCAAGCTGGAGACATTTACCTTTTCACACACTTTCCTTGGCTGAACAATGACACAGCCTTAATATACCTTATGCATCTCTCTATTTTATTTAATATTTTTCGTGTGAATTATCTGTTTTCATTCATGCTATTCATTCTGGGCATGGTTGTCTACCCAATTTTGTTTCATTTGTTAATACCAATCTACAGGTTGTTTTCCTTCCTATTATTAGTTTGAATACAGTAGAGATAAGCTCTAATTTAATTTAACCTTTTTTTTTATTCCACTTCATTCCTCTTGTATTTATATGTATTCAGTTGGGTCTGTATCCAGCCCTTTTTTAAACTTTGATCTCTAATCTTTTACTTGATGATGGATTATTGTGTTCTTCCTAGTCTGAACTGCTTCTTTGTTTCTTACAGTCACGTACAAAATGTGTCTCTTTTTCACACCTCCAGCATGCAGTCTTAAAGCCACTTTTTGGTGTGTGTATAGGCCTACCTATACCTCTTGCTGTTCCACTATGCATTCCTCTGTCTTTCTTTTGGACTAGTCCTACTCTGGTTTGTTGTTTTTCTAACATTTCTCATCAGGTGTTAATTTTGCTTGTTTATTCTCCATTCTCAAGGATTTTGCTGGGCCGTCACTGGCACGCTTGACTTCAGGGTGGTGGCTGACACGCCCTTCTACTCCGCGCACGGAGCGGTGTCAGTTTTATGAGGCGGAACTCAACCTTTCCCTTTTGTCGCCAGTACGTGAGCCTCAGCAAAGAAAACAATAAAAAAAAGAAAAAACAATGGAAGTAGTTCAGCAGCGTATTGTGCTGTAAAATCAACTTACTTCCAGAACACATATACATACACACAGATAGACATTTGCGCGCTAATTTGTCACGAAGTATTTCACGGTCACTTCTAAAACCACTCTAAACACATTTCCTTGTGGTGAACTTAAACCTTATTTGTCACGAGGTATTTGACGGCTACCTCTAGAACCAATCTAAACTTAGTTCCTTCCGGCGAACTCAACCTATTTCACGTGTTTCACGAAGTAATTGCGGCTACTTCTAACCTATTGTACGCGTATCACGAAGTAATTCCGGCTACAACAAACCTATTTTGCGCATTTCACGAAGTAATTCCGGCTACAACAAACCTATTTTGCGCATTTCACGAAGTAATTCCGGCTCCAACAAACCTATTTTGCGCATTCTTCTAAACCCTTCCGGCGGTTTAAAACCAACAGTGTTTTCTCACCCTCAGTCGTCTTTTGCTGGTTGTCAGGTCATCTGGCTGGATCCCAACGTCGTGGACCAGAACTATTACACCAGCCTGGACCCGAATTTTTCTTACGTCCCAGGTCTTTCACCTCTACCTGGAGAGGGCTGTCGACAGACTTCGGTGCTGGCTTTTCACGGCGTCAGATTACAGCAGTCAGACCTTGCATTGGAGTCACAGAAACATGTCTGTTGTTTCCATCTCTAGGACCAATTTAAATGACAGGGGATTTCTTTAAATCACCTTGCCGTTCTTCAGCTAAGACATCTGAGTTAGAAAACACAAACACTGCAGTTCTTTCACTCGCGAGGACGGTCACAGAGCGCTCGCACAGGAGACACTCATGGACTCGCGCTTTGTCACCGTCTGCATTCTTTATGTATACAAGATTGTTCTGTGTGTGTGTGTTACAAAGATAACAACGTCACTCAGAGCAGCGGGTTTTTCCCTTTTCTACATCTGCGTGTTCTTGTAAAAAGAGCTGAGGTTTCACTTCTCTACATCTAAATGTTCTCTGAATACAGGAAGCGGTTATTTGCTGAATGGGTTCATCACACAAGTTACTAGGTGAAAAGTCATGTAGACATATGGTTTGCTTAGTGATACATAAAAGAATACATTTCATGTAGCTGATAACACTATATAAAAACAATTTTCCTTTGACACACACCGTGCGCAGAGGTGGGCTTGAACCACATGAAGTAAATAAGCAGCTTCTTAACCAGTTTTTTTTTTTTCTTTTTTTTTTTCTTTTTTAAACCTGTCCCATTTGGTTCTTTTGCCATCAGAATTGTTGTCTAAAGGCGAAGAAAGATGCCCAACGGATTTACTTTACCAAATGGACCATCCCAGCCTTGCCGTAATGGTCCATTTGATTTACCTTTTATTGTTTATTTTATTTTATTTTTTTTACTTGCTAGATACGGGACAGGGGAAAAGAAAAGGGAGAAAGAAAGAGGGGGGAAAAAACAAAACAAAACAAAACAAATACAAAAAAAACCCCGGAGAAGAGGGACGGGGATAAAGGGCAAAAAACAAAAACCAACAAAATAAGCAGACAAAAAATACATATATCGATCACCTGGATCACCTGTTGAGAAAGAAAAAAGAAAACAAGCAGAAGAAAACGAGAGTAATAGAATAAACAACATCACAATGATATATGGGAATATAACACTAAATACCTAATATTAAACATTATTGTGCAGCACGTAAGATCGATAGCGCACAGTGTGCTTTGAGGTAGGAGCCAAAAAGGGTGTAGTTTGTGTGTGTGATCACCTGTGTGTACACCTGTGAGCATGAGCGCGCTTGTATTTAAAAGGTTCCTTAATATAATGATCTGCTAGAGGGTGTGGGGGGCCACAGTCCCATCCTCCAGGGCATGAAGCAGGTATGGAGGAGATCAAAACTCCAGACAACCAGAGGCCCCCAGAACACAAGAGACCAAGGAAGACCAACAGAGGGGCAGCCGCGCCACTGTCCCAGAAAGAGCTGAGGAGAGTCCCAGATGAGGGATCACTCAGCAGCCGCGGAGTAGAAGCCAGGGGGGGTTGCAGTGACGTGCCCGTGAGCTCCACCGGCAGCCAGCTGTGCCTGAGTGACCGAGCCCCAGGCCGAGAGGCCGAGGGCACCCCACCCCCGAAGTGGCCCGAGCGAGCCCCAGGTTCCAGGCCCCGATAAGCAGCCACCAAGGAGTGAGCCGGTGTGTACCCGGACGCCCACCCCCGGACACAAAGAACCACCAACGCATCGATGTCTGAGGGCGTCTGCCACCGGCAGGGGAAGTGGTGGGGGGAGATAGGCCTCCAAACCTTGGAGGGCCTGAGATGTCCCCAGAGAGGTGGCGTCTGATACTCAACCTGACATATAGACACAGACATACAGGCACACTCAAATACAAACATCCATTCCCACCCTCATGCTCTCATAGGCAATTACTCCACACTCAACCAACGTGGAGACAAACATAAAGAGACGCTGTACACACAATCACACTCCCCAAGCGTACTCTAAGAACCGGGTCTAGGTACCCTTGCCCCTGGAGGGGGAAACTGCACCCAGACCCAGGTGGTGTTACCCTTTTCCCTGCAGTGGGGAGAAGCAGACTGCCCCGACTCCGCAGCAGCAGGGAGGCCCCACACACCAGACCCCAGTCGGACGGCCAACTCCTCCTCCTAGCCCCCCCGCTCCAGCAGGCCGCAGAGACCGGGGGTGTGAGAAGACTCCAAACCTCCCTCTACCCGCTCATATGTAGTGTTGATGTATATGTGTTCTAAGGTGCAATTAAAACCCAGGAGGGCATGGAGCTACCTGCCAGAGAGCAGCAGGTAAGCGCATAGCCCCTCCTGATAGCCCTCAATGTCTACGTGTATTTAAAATTGAGAGGTGGGCAACGACGCCAAGGGTGAGGTGTACACCCTGATGGTAATTTGGAGTCCGTGTTGTGAGCCCACCCCCAAGATCCTCTATGTATGTGTTATGAGAGTGTGAGTAATGTGAATGTCTAAGTTGTGAGATAAAATTGAGGCAGAGGCAGCCAGAAGGGGACAGAGGGGGGGGATGCCTCCTCTGCACCCTGGTGACACACCCCTACCCCAAGGCCCTGCATGTGTGGGTGATTGTGGTGGAGCGGGAAGAGGGAGGCAGCTGGAGATGGGGAGGGAAGAACGGGAGGGGCAAGTGACCCCTCCCTGGGGCCAGCTCCCCCGCTGACCCCAGTAGGCACCCCCATGCTCTGCAACCCGACAGGGAAAGGGGGTCCAGGCCCATCCGGACCAGGGCCCAGTGCAGCAGCGCCGCCCGGCCCCACAGAGCCCGGGACAGCCCACCCGACCCCCCTACAAAGAAAACTGCACCCACCCCATCATCCACTCATCTTCCAGACTACACAAGACAATAGACGCCCAGGCTGAGATCTTCCTCCACCTCTCCTATATCTCCCCCTCCTGCAGAGAGAATTCCTGAGGAGAGGAAAGCTCATGCAAGATGTGACAACCTCCCCCACCAGTTGAAGAGTCCCCCAGGTGGCTCGATGCACTGGCGGCGCCCTGCGCCAGGACTGGGCCCCCGTATACCCACCCGCCCACAACCCCAGCAACACACCAACCAGGACCCGAGCCCCCGAGGCCCGGCCAGGGCCCCAGCCCAGAGACGGAGCGCCCCCAGAACCTCACGCCCGTCCCGGACCCACCCAGGGGCAGCCAGGCTACCAGGTCAGTAACCCACGTCCGTCAGCACAGACCCTCCCCTAGCCCCGCTGCACGCAGCCACGAGGAAACCGTCACCTAAGAGCCAACAGAGCCCTTAATTGGCCATGACCGCTACCCCGGGTTGAGCCCCCCAAGGAAGATGCTCCTGGGGAACCCCCCGACGCCCTAAGCCTGTCCCTACCCCCACACCAATCACAACAGTGAAGGTGGGACCAAACTATGACCCCCCACCCCCACTAGGTGATGGAGCTGATGAAAGGAGCCCAGAGCAATTGATCTGATGTGGTGGCAGAGGCTGTATCAAGACTAATGTAATCTAATAGATAATTTCTATACTGGTTAGAATTAAGATTAATTTTATTTTTCCAGTTCATGAGGACTGTTTTCTTGGCTATGCATAGGGCAGTGAAAACCATGTGGGCTATATTCTTTTCTGAAGTGACATTATCTAAGCTGCCCAACAAACACACTAAAGGAGAATTTGGAATGTTACATTTCAGACACTTCGATAAGTCTTCACATAACTCACGCCAAAACTTCTGAACTGGTGGACAGAACCAAAGAGCGTGGATATAATTGTCCGGTGAATTGGTTTGGCAGTGTGAGGAGTTGTTGGTAGACGTAAAGCCCATCTTGAACATCCGATGACCTGTATAGTGCACTCTATGTAGTATTTTGTATTGAATTAATTGAAGACTGGGATTTCTAATTAGATGAAAGGTTTTTAAGCAAATCTGAGACCAGAAGTTTTGGTCTAAGTTAACTGATAAATCCGCTTCCCATTTTGCAATAGGAAGTGATATTGATTCATCTATTTTAGAAAGCATTCTGTATATTTTGGATAGTAATTTGGGGGTTTTAAGAGTAAGAAATTGAACCACACTTGGTGGTGTTTGTAGTTCAACTTGACCCGGTTTAAATTTCTTTTTTACTATGGATTTTTTTTGTTGATATTCTAAAAATCTTTTCTTGTTGATCCCATATTGTGTAACTAGTCTGTCAAATGAAATAAATTCTGTTCCTTCTAGTATATGTTCTAAATATTTGATTCCTTTACCACTCCAATCTGAAAAGTTTATCATATTATTGTTTTGTAATATGTCAGGGTTGTTCCAAATAGGTGTACGTTTGCATGGGATTAATGAAGACTCTGTCAACTTCAGAAACTCCCACCATGCTGTCAGAGAGGAGCTAATGTTGACGCTTTTGAAGCATTCATGTCGTTGAATGTTTGAGCTGATAAATGGTAGATCTGAAATCTCTAGATTATTGCAAAGTGCTTGTTCTACATCTAGCCAAGGTTCATCTAAGAGGGTATGTTTTAGCCATCATGAGATAAATTGGAGCCTGTTGGCTAAGAAGTAGTGCTGAAAGTTAGGTAGTTCTAATCCTCCTTTATCCTTGGTCTTTTGTAGTGTTTTTAAGCTTATACGTGGGGGCTTATTTTTCCAAAGGAATTTGGACATATGAATCTAGAGATCTGAACCAATCTTGTGGCGGTTTAGTTGGGATCATTGAGAATAAATAATTTATTTTTGGTAAGACCATCATTTTTATAGCGGCAACCCTTCCCATGAGTGATATGGGTAGACATTTCCACCTAGCCAGATCGCCTTCTACTTTCTTTAAAAGTGGGATATAGTTTAATTTAGTTAGATCTGCAAGCTTGGGAGAAACATTAATACCTAAATATTTTATATTTCCCGATTGCAGTGGAATAGAAGAGGAATTATGGAAGGAGCAATTAATCGGAAGGACTGTAGATTTTGACCAGTTAATTGAGTAATCTGATATTCTTGCAAAAGAGTTTATCAATTCAATCACCCCAGAGATATTGGTTTGTGAATTTTGGAGAAAGAGTAGCACATCATCCGCATAAAGGCTGATTTTATGTTCCACGTTCTTGCATTTTATGCCCTTAATTACTGAATTCTGTCTAATTGCTGCTGCTAGTGGTTCAATAAAAATTGCAAACAGTGAAGGGGAGAGTGGGCATCCCTGCCTGGTGCCCCTCAGGAGACAGAAGCTGGAGGATGTCTGGTCATTTGTTCTGACACAAGCTGTTGGGGAATTATATAATATTTTTAACCAGCTGATGAAAGAAGATCCAAAACCAAATTTGTGTAAAGTTGCAAATAGAAGTTTCCAGTTAACTCTGTCAAACGCTTTTTCTGCATCTAAAGAAAATATTGTAGTTTCAAGGTTTTTACTGTATGAGTAGTCTATCAAATTAAGTAATCTACGTGTATTTGTTGATGAGTGCCTACCTTTTATGAAACCAGTTTGGTCAGGATGAATTAAGAGGGGGGTTATTTTCTCTAGTCTCTTCGAGAGAGCTTTGCAGATTATTTTAAGGTCTACATTTATAAGGGATATTGGACGATAGCTTGAGGGATATACAGGGTCTTTGCCTGGTTTTAGCAGGAGATTAATGTTTGCAGAATTCATATTTGATGGGAGTCTGCCATTTTCTTTGATTTCCAACAGCGTTCTGTAAAAAATTGGGGCTAAAATCGTCCAGAATTCTTTGTAGAATTCTGCAGGAAAGCCGTCTGGACATGGAGCCTTATTATTGGGCATACTTATCAGGGCTTCCTGGAGTTCACCTGGTGTCAGTGGCGAATCCAATGCCATTGCTTGAGAGTCTAATAATTTTGGGAGAGTTATGTTGTCTAAAAACTGATCAATTTCCTTTTTAGATGGTGTTACGGTCGCTGACCTCTAGTGGCTCTCCCTCGGGGAGAGGGGTTTTTTTTCCTTTTCTTGTGTTGCAGGTGTGCCTCATGAGCCACAGCTGAGGGGTGTTTCAGCTCGTCAGCCACAGCATATAGTCTGCCATCCTAAACTGCCACACCCCTGCCATTTTCCCCCATTTTGCCAGAGCTGCGAGCCATAGTGTTTTGGGCAGCAGGCCTTAGTGTGTGTGTGTGAGAGAGAACTTAAACTCTGTGAAACCTTGATTTTCTTTCTTTTATTGTAAGCAAAGGTGTGCCCTTGCTGTGTTAATTAGGTCATTGTTGTGGAAGCAGGTAGGGGTTCTCTGCCATTTTTGTTTTAACTGTTTTCTCCTGTTTTGGTTAGACAGGGAGCTCAGTCATTGTATTTTGTTTTGGTTAGAGAATTCTTGGTTTGATTTTTAGCTAAAGGGGGGTGTTTTGTTTGTTGCTTTGGCCTTGGAGACCCCGACGAGAAGAGCTTCCCTGTGTTTTTTTTTTTACTGTTGTAGTTTTGGGTAATAAATCGTGTTTAATGACAGTTATCTTCCAGTAGTTCATGTTTTCTTTTTCTCTTTGTGTTACCCCCAACCCCGGTCAACACTTCGTTTTTAAGTGGGGCGTAACAGATGGGTTTATTTGTGGTGAATACGTTTTATAGAAATCCCTGAAGATGTTGTTTATATGTTTCGGGTCATATACTGTGTTCACAGATGAGTCTTGAACAGCACATACAGTTGTTTTTTCTTTATTTATTTTTAGCTGGTTTGCTAGAAATTGACCGGATTTATTACCATGTTCATAATTTTGTAAGCGTAGTCTTTGTACTAAGAATTTTGTTTTTTTATCAATTATCTCATTTAATTCTAGTTTTGTTTTGCGTATTTTGTTCAATGTTTCCTGATCTTGGTCGGACGCATAGGCTTCTTCTAGTGATTTGATGGTTTTTTTCTAATTCCTGAATATTTTTGTTTTCTTTTTTCTTTTTATGTGATGAGAAAGAAATTATTTTACCTCTCATCACAGCTTTCCCTGCTTCCCATAGAACAGAAGCTAATGTTCCGGGAGTGTCATTAAAGTCTAAATATGAAGTCCACTCTTTTTTAAAATATTTAATAAAGTCTTCATCTTTAAGCAGTGATGTATTAAATCTCCAGTTTTTACTAGGCGTAGTATTATTCTTGTGCATTAGTGTTAAAGATACAGGAGCATGATCGCTGACAGCTATAGGGTGAATCTCAGTGTCTGAAATGTCCCTCAGCAGTGAGCTGCTGACCAAAAAATAATCCAGACGAGAGTAGGAGTGATGGACATGTGAGAAAAAAGTATATTCCTTACTGGTGGGGTGAAGGGAGCGCCATGCATCGCAAAGACCAAAGTCGCTCATATACTGTTTGATTATATTTATGGACTGCCAATTACGCTGAGTTCCTGCTGTATTGAGCCTATCCATTTCTTCATTTAGTCCAAGGTTGAGGTCGCCTCCAAGAACAAGTGTGCCATCTAAGTGTTCAGAGAGTGCACTGAAAAAACCGTGAAAGAATGAGGGATCATCAACATTTGGACCATATACACTTACAATACATAGCTTTTTATCAAGTATAGATAGTTTAATGATTAAGAATCTGCCCTCTGGATCTATAACTGTATCGAGTACTGTGAAATTAATTTTTTTATGGATTAAAATTGCTACTCCCCTTTGTCTAGAATTATAACAAGCTGAGAACACATTAGGAAACTCAGGTGTTTTAAGTTCATTCGAACCTCTAAGAGGTCTGTGGGTCTCTTGTAAAAGGACAACATCTGCCTGTAGTTTTTTGAGTTGGTTAAATATTTTTAACCTCTTTTCTCTGGAGCCAGCTCCATTTACATTCCATGTAACGAATCTTAGTGCACCCATAGATGTCTGTGTATAACTAGGGGTGTGCGCTGTGTGTGTCGCTTAGACAGGTGGAGAGAATACATCACTTGTTCGTAAATAAAAAGAGGGGGAGAGAGAAAAAATGTGTGGTGAGATGCTCCCTGAGTCTGACTATGTGTGTGCATATTTACTAATATGAGTACGCTTGGTTTAAGTGTGTGTATCCTATACGACTGTGTGCGCTGTCTGATGTAAATGTGCTGCCGTTGAGCGCATGGCTGTACGTGATCGTGCTGTGCGTATGTGTCCAAATAAAGAATAGAATAGAATAGAATAGAATAATCCTTTAATTGTCCCACAAGGGGAAATTTGGTTGTATCAGCAGCAAAAACACACATATACAAACAGAACAGGACACAGAACAGAAGCACAATTTTTACATATTTACATCATGGACAATAGTTACCAGAGTAGAGTATTGTACAGTTATTTAAATTAGCGTACACATAGTGTGCAAACGGAGCAGGATACTGAAAGATGTTTAAATAGTTAAGAATATTTAGAATAATTAGAAAAGTGCAGATTGTTTATTGTACCTGTGCATTAAAAAGTAGACATGTAACTTCCAATAAGTTAGTGTATATATAAGCTGAGAAAAGTAATGTGCAAGTTATAACAGTAGAAGTTGTTACAGCGCTGATGTAGACATCTGTGTTTGTTGGGAGCAGTTCTGATTGTACAGTCTGACAGCTGCAGGGAGGAAGGACCGGCGGAAATGCTCCTTCATGCATCTAGGTTGCAGCAGTCTGTCACTGAAGCAGCTCTGCAGTTCAGCAACATTTACATGCATGGGGTGGGAGACTCTGTCCATCAGAGATGTTATTTTGGCCAGAGTCCTTCTGTCTCCCACCACCTGCACTGGGTCCAGGGTGCATCCCAGAACAGAGCTGGCCTTCCTGGTATAAAGTCCACACTTTTTCCGTCAATTGTTCCGTCTGTCCTGCTCACATCTCCAATGGTTGCACACGTTGTCATTAACGTGGCTTCCACATCAGCCACGCCGCTTTGCTTGCTAAAACACTGCTGTCGGCACATAAGGACGCTGTCATAGCCTGTCAACGACGTTGATTGGCTGCGTATATACGTGAATGTGAATCGCATTATTGGCTGGACTATGGGATAAGGTGGCATTGTTCTAATCCCATACGGGAGCAGCCAGTCACTTACTGACTAACACTGCAAAACAGAATTGTTAAAGTATTAATTTAAAAGGATGTTGTTTGTGGATGAGTGTGGAAGCAGGTGATCGAAGCAGTGAAAGAAAGAAAAAAGAAAGAAACCAAGGACAAGGGTGAGCAGCATAAAAACAAGAGGGGGAAAAAAGAGAACAAAAACGAGAAGAAAAAAAAAAAATCCAGAAACATTCCGATCAAACCATTGACAGAGAGTGACGGTGTTAATTCTGCTATGAAATCACACCTAAGATGTGATTTGATACTAGTAAGTTAAACAGATGTTAATGCAAGTTAGTGTGAGTGGGTGGGGAAAGGGTGTAGCGGATTCTTATCTGGTGTGAAGTTAATACAGCCACGGAGTGATGTCGGGGTCGCGGTGGAGCTGTCCGTCCACGTACAGCCGGTCCACAGCAATGACAGCGCGGGAGCCCTTCTGGATAAAGCTGCGTCGGATTGGGAAGAGGACCCTGCGTCGTTCCAGGATCTCTTTGGGGAACTGGTCGTTCACGCTGAAGTCCGTTCCTTTTAATTCCCTGCCGCGGCTTTTCACCTGTTCCTTTTGTTTGTAGTGGCCGAATTTGGCCACGATAGGACGTGGTCTCCCGGCCGCAGCCCGAATGGGGCCGAGGCGATGCACCCTATCAAAGACGATGTTCTTCACCGTGTCCTCGGGCAGCTTCAGGTGGGTTTTGATGAAGCTTTTTACCGTGGTCTCCGCGTCCTCTCCAGCGGCTTCTGGAATACCAGAAAATACCAGATTATCACGCATGCTACGAGCTTGTAGATCTATAACTGTTTATTTTATTTTTTTATTTTCTCTATTTAGCTGTAACATTGTCTGTGAGACATTTCACCGACTCCCTTAGCGTGGCACTTTCAGCAGCGAGCGTTTCCACCTGCTGCTGGCTGAACTCCAGGGACTCTCGCAAGGATTTAAATTCCCGGTGAAGAATCTCCACCAAGGACAGCCTTGCATCGAAACTGGACAGTCGTTGGTCGATTGACTCCAGTATGTCGACAATATCTTTGCCGGCTGGCGATGTTGTGCCGGGGGAATCTGCCGGGCGAAGTCTTTTCGACGACGGCGTCTCAGGTTTGGCCGGGGAAGCTGCACTCTGAGCCTTCTTCATCACGAGATCCTGGAAGTACTGATCAATGTAATCTTGGAGAGCCTCTAAACTCTCCCTGTTGTTCTCCAGGGTGTTGGAGATGATTTAGACAAATGTTGTTAGTTATAAGACAATTGATAAGTGTATTTGGTTATACTGAAGCTTAAAGGAATTTATTCAAATCTAAACTACCATTCGCTTTAATTTTCCGCCAAAATCTCTGGCGTCTGACGTCAGTTACAGCATGAGTCGCTTACCTTGTCCGTCACTTCCGTCACTTACCTCTCCACTTTCTTTCAGCAGCCCTTCTTTCAGCAGCAGTGACACTAACTTACCTGATGGACCTGCCTGTGATGGGCCAGTGAAAGAAGACAACTCAAACGATAATCAAGCAAACTCAAGTCAGTCAAATACTGACAGTGAAGCCGCAGCGGCTATAAGGCGGCTCAGAGAGAACAGAACAACTACAATATAGTCAGTTGGGAAATCCCCTCGTTTCCATTGCCCAGTCCCTGTTTCAAGGTCTAAGCCTGGCTGTTTACCAGTGCCTTGACAGAACAAGATTCTGTGGTCATCCCCAGGAATGCTGGTTCCCCTGTCATTACCGTTTAGCTATCCCATGCAAAGGGACTTGCATGATTCTAAGGGGGGATAGTGTAACCCAGTGTTAAAAACGGGATTAAAAGCATAAATATTAATACTCTTTTGATTAAAATACTAATTTCATAATGGTAATAAATACTGATAAAAAGCATGTAAACATAAATTTAACTAATATGTACGTATGTATATGTAATATATAAATGGTGTGGGGGCAGGACTTAGTCCTGTGGAGTGTCTTTGTTAGATCCACTGAGCGACCAATCATTGGCTCGTCTGTGTGCGCTGCTCAGACACCTGTGTGTGCCTTCGTGTGCCAGTCAGATACGCCAGAGACACAGACGGTGAAAGATCCGTTTACCCGTGCGGCGAAGAAGCTAGCTGGATAGTGAAAGTCCTTTTTTCGGCGAGAATAATAAGAGTGATACCGTATTCTAGAGGCCGCGAGCCAGCGTGAGCACTGTGAAGCCCCGTGTAGCATTTGTTGCTTCACATGGTAAGTCCCAGGCAGTACATGTGTGCTAGCATAGCATGCTACTTGCCGCTAGCTCCGATGCTAACTTCCGCTAGCCATTTTGCAATGAAAGTGCCCTTTCCGAGGCTAAAGCAATTAGCACTGAGTCTGCTGCACTTTATACGAAATGTTCTTTAAAGGTTCATGTCACATTACTGTGGTATTGATGTATAATGTATGGTTTTGTGCGAAGTTGTTATGTTAGCACATGTTCACTTTTCTCATGGTGCTAATTATAGTTCTGCAACGTGAAAGCAACGTGAAATTAAGTGAATTCACCTGCACTTTACTTAGTTGAAACTTGATAAGTCTCAAGCCAATGTGTATTTTAATGCACTGCTGAGCTATTTTGTATTATTTTAAATGTGTGTTTCCTATGCACTTTTCCCTTTGAAATTAGAATAATTTGTTGTACAACATAGAATATTTTGAAAGAAATTTAGAAACACTACAAGCAACTAGTAGTAATAATAAGTTACAGACATGATAGCTTAAATGTTGAACTACTGTGTTCTGGCCTGGTCCGCAGGTCAGGTTTTTTTCCTTTGCTTATTTGGATTGGATTGGTTTTGAGGACCTGAGAAGAATCGAGGATCCCTTTTCCAGTACTGGATGGCGAGCCCAGCCCAAAGAGCCGGATGAACTGGTAGATTGTAACCCCACTGGTTACAAACACACTGAGTGACTATTGAACATTGACAGACTGAAATTGACTTTAAAAAAAGGACACAAAAGACAATATATCCTTGGTTCGACCATTTGTGGGGTTTATTTTATTTTATTTTGTTTTTAAGAAGCGTGCTCTACCTTTGTTAAATGTGCGCAACCTGCTAAACTTTAATAATTGTCAATAAATGCAATTGTGTTTTCTACACCTACTGCGTACAAGTCCTCTGTTGTCACACACCCTTGGCTCCTACGAATCTAGAACCTGTCTGATCTGGCCCATATTTCCCTTCTGTCCTCGTACTGTGGTTAAAGGTAACTACACTGCCCATACTACATGCAAAGAAGGCAAGAAGTAGCACTAACAGGTCTTACATGCCCATTACTAGTATTGCACCACCAGTGTTACAATCACATAAACTATGTTCATTATAATTTGCTGAGACTCTCTAACCTAACCAGTGACGCCATGGAAGGGTTCGCAGAAGAATTGGGTCCGACCTCTTTGATGGGAGTGCAAAATCGAATGGCCCTTGACATGTTGTTGGCGGAGAAGGGGGGCGTATGTGCAATGTTTGGAGACATGTGCTGCACCTTCATCCCCAATAACACTGCTCCAGATGGATCAGTAACTCGAGCCCTGGAGGGCCTTAAAACTCTGTCTAAAACCATGCATGAGCACTCAGGAATTGACAACCCGCTGGAGAGTTGGATGGCATCCGTGTTTGGACAATGGAAAGGTTTGGCTATATCTGCAATGCTCGCAACATTCTTAGGGTTACTGGTCACCTGTGGTTGTTGTCTCATTCCTTGTGCCAGAGGATTGTTGGTAAAGGTAATAACGAGGGCAGTGGACCCCGGAGCGGTGGTTCCGGTGTTTCAGTGTCCACTGATAACCTCTGTAGTAACTGAGGGGGCTGAGGAGTGACACAACACCAGGTGTGGTGAACTTCCAAAAGAAAGCTCAAGAGAGGGAATGTGGAGATACAGAAATTATTTTATTGCTACGATATAACCTGCATTATTAACAGTGCCGTAATAATATACCTTACAGCACTGATATTGTATTAAAGATGTTTGCCACCATATTAACCTTTATTACAGGTGCAGCCATAATCATTTTATACACACATTGCATTTTTGTGCTCATTCAGAGTTGATGTTCAGTCTATTAAAGGTTTTAAGCTTTGTGAAGCGCTATGTCTTCACAATCTATTGTGTAAGTGACTGGAGCATAGAAGGACTGCATACACGCTTGAAATTCATTTAGCTTCTAACTGCATTTTAGTTTACTTGGCAACAGATGACAGAGGATCAGTCAAGAGAAGTACCAGCCCCAAGAACCTTCTGGGCTTCAAACTTATTGCCTTACATGGAAGGTGTTAACTAAAGAGGAACTGTCTGTAAATTTAAAGATGTACCATTTACTGTAATCAACGTCTTTGATCTGTAATTGACTCCATGAATGGGGCGTTATCCCTGTTGCTTTAAAAGTATTCTCAAATGTATTTTTATCAGAAAACGTGTGCTAATGTGATGTTGCCATACTTCTTCTCCTGTGTGTGTTTTAATAAACTCATCGTTTGATTGCACTCTTCTGGGCATCCGTTGGTTTGTTTCATTGCTCAACATTGCTTGGTTTCGCGACACAAACTAAGTCAAAACCATTAAATACCTAAGCAGCCTGTGCCAGGGATCTGTGTTTGCTGATACCTGGCACCGTGCACTGAAGTTTTACACCAAACAAACTAAGTCAAAACTATTAAACACCTACGCAGTGTGTGCCAGGGATCTGTGTCAGCCGATCCCTGGGACTGTGCACTAAACTTTCTGATCACATAAACTAAGCCAAAACCATTAAATACCTAACCAGTCTGCACCAGGGTTCTGTGTCAGCTGATCCCTGGGACAGTGCACTAAACTTCATGAACAAATAAACTAAGAGAAAAACATTAAATACCTAACCAGCCTGCGCCAGACATCTGTGTCAGCTGCTCCACGCGACCGAGCACTTAAGGTTTACATCAAATAAACTAAGAGAAAAACATTAAATACCTAACCAGCCTGCGCCAGACATCTGTGTCAGCTGCTCCACGCGACCGAGCACTTAAGGTTTACATCAAATAAAGTAAGACAAAAATATTAAATACCTAACCAGCCTGTTCATGGGATCTGTGTCAGCTGATCCCTGCGACCGAGCACTTAAAGTTTATATCAAAAAAATTAAACCAAAACCATTAAATACTTAACCAGCCTGCACCAGACATCTGTGTCAGCTGATCCCTTGGGCAATACACTAAACTTTCTGATCAAATAAACTAAGTCTAAACCATTAAATACCTAGCCTGCCTTTGGCAGGGATCTGTGTGAGCTGATCCCTGGGACCGTGCACTGAAGTTTTACATCAAATAAACAAAGTTTAAACCTTTAAATACCTAACCAACCTGTGCCAGGGATCTGTGTCAGCTGATCCCTGGGACCATGCACTGAAGTTTTAAATCAAATAAACTGATCCAAAACCATTAAATACCTAACCAGCCTGCACCAGACATCTGTGTCAGCTGATCTTAGGCACCATGCACTAAACTTTCTGATCAAATAAACTAAGCCAAAACCATTAAATACCTAACCTGCCTGTGCCAGGGATCTGTGTCAACTGATCCCTGGGACAGTGCACTGAAGTTTTACATCAAATAAAGTGAACCAAAACCATTAAATACGTACGCAGCCTGTTCATCGGATCTGTGTCAGCTGATCCCTGGGACCGAGCAGTGAAGTTTCATATCAAATGAACTAAACCAAACCCATTAAATACCTAACCAGCCTGTTCATGGGATCTGTGTTAGCTGATCCCTGGGACCGTGCACTGAAGCTTTACATGAAATAAACTCAACCAAAACCATTAAATACCTAACCATCCTGTTCATGGGATCTGTGTCAGCTGATCCGTGGGACAATGCACTGAAGTTTGACATCAAATAAAGTTAACCAAAACCATTAAATACCTACGCAGCCTGTTCATGGGATCTGTGTCAGCTGATCCATGGGACTATGCACTGAATTTTTACATCTAATAAACTAAGCCAAACCATTAAATACCTAAGCAGCCTTTGCCAGGGATCTGTGCCAGCTTATCCGTGGGACTATGCACTGAAGTTTTACATCTAATAAACTAAGCCAAACCATTAAATACCTAAGCAGCCTTTGCCAGGGATCTGTGCCAGCTTATCCGTGTGACTATGCACTGAAGTTTGACATCAAATAAAGTAAACCAAAACCATTAAATACCTACGCAGCCTGTTCATGGGATCTCTGTCACCTGATCCATTGTACTATGCACTGATTTTTTACATCTAATAAACTAAGACAAAACCATTAAATACCTAACCAGCCTGTGACAGGGATCTGTGTCAGCTGATCCCTGGGACAGTGCACTAAACCTTTTGATTACCTAAACTAAGACAAAAACAATATATACCTAACCAGCCTGTGCCAGGGATCTGTGTCAGCTGATCCGTGGGACTAGGCACTGAAGTTTTACATCAAATAAACTAAACCAAAACCATTAAATACCTAACCAGCCTGTTCTTGGTATCTGTGTCAGCTGATCCAAGGGACCGTGCACTGCAGTTTTACATCAAATAAACTAAATCAAAACCATTAAATACCTATGCAGCCTGTTCATGGGATCTGTGTCAGCTTATCCGTGGGACCATGCACTGAAGTTTTACATGAAATAAACTAAGCCAAAACCATTAAATACCTAACCAGCCTGTTCCAGGGATCTGTGTCAACTGATCCGTGGGACAGTGCACTGAAGTTTTACATCAAATAAACTAAACCAAAACCATTAAGAACTGTTGTGGGATTTCTCTTTAGTGTATTGTCCTTTAATGTATTGTATTGCTTTCATGTTACTTAGTTTAGTATGTGTGGTTCACACCTCATTCACGCTGGGAAACAGACGGTGAGAAACTGGTGAATGTCTCCCAGGATGCGAAGGCTCACACAGGAAGGCTTGACCCCAGAGTGGGGGAGATTCACACAGGTGATAGAGAGTCTGTCTTTTTAGAGCCAAGGTGTGAACTGCAACTGTAAAAGCCTTTTGTTCTGTGACTGTGTATAAAAAGGACCTGAACTGTTCATTGTCAGAGACGACTTTCAGTAACCCCTGACTGACGTCCCTCCTCATGCATGAATTTGCTGAAATAAAGGTGTTGTTACAACTCATCCCGTCTGCAGGCTTTGGTAATTAAAATTTCCACAACAATACCTAACCAGCCTGTTAATGGGATCTTTGTCAGCTGATCCAAGGGACCATGCACTGAAGTTTTACATCAAATAAACTAAACCTGTCATGATCCTGGGCCATGTTGGCCCAGTGTTCTTAGTTTTCGTTTGTTTTGTGTTTTGTTCCTTATTTTTGCCCTGGTTTCTAAGTTGTTCTGTTAAGATGCTCCTTGTTTGATTACCCCCTCTGTGATCCCCTGTGTATCTGTAGACCCTTGTTCCCCTCCTTGTGTTTTATTCCATTTTTCCCCAGCCCGTTATGTCGTGCACTCTCTACTCCTGTCTGAACTTCTGTACTTCCTGTTTTACTTTGACAGTCTCCCCTCAGTGTTGCGTTTACTCCTGCCATGTCTTGTTATGATTATCAGTGTCAACTGTGTTCCCCGTGTGCTCCCACTTCCCTCGTTAACCCTCTGTGTATTTATGTCTGCTTCTCACTCAGTTCTGGGTCTCATTCTCCCTCATTCATGGCCGTGTGTTTCTCTGTGTACTAGTGTATTGTTTCCCATCACAACAGAGAGGCGAATCTGGCATTGATATATGACATCACAGCAGCGATGCGAATCTGGCATTGATATTTGACATCACAGTAGACAGGCGATCATGGCATTGATATTTGATATCACAATAGCGAGGCAAATCTGGCATTGATATTTGTTTTCACAAGAGAGAGGCGAATCTGGCATTGAAACGTGACATCACAGCAGAGACTCGAGTCTGGTATTGATATGTCACATCACAACAGAGAGGTGAATCTGGCATTGATGTGTGACATCACAACAGAGAGGTGAATCTGGTATTGATATTTGACATCACAGCAGAGACACGAGTCTGGTATTGATATGTGACATCACAGCAGAGATGCGAGTCTAGTATTCATATGTGACATCACATCAGCGACTCGAATCTGGCATTGATATTTGACATCACAGTAGACAGGCGATCATGGCATTGATATTTGATATCACAATAGCGAGGCAAATCTGGCATTGATATTTGTTTTCACAAGAGAGAGGCGAATCTGGCATTGAAACGTGACATCACAGCAGAGACTCGAGTCTGGTATTGATATGTCACATCACAACAGAGAGGTGAATCTGGCATTGATGTGTGACATCACAACAGAGAGGTGAATCTGGTATTGATATTTGACATCACAGCAGAGACACGAGTCTGGTATTGATATGTGACATCACAGCAGAGATGCGAGTCTAGTATTCATATGTGACATCACATCAGCGACTCGAATCTGGCATTGATATTTGACATCACAGTAGACAGGCGATTATGGTATTGATATTTGACATCACCATAGAGAGGCAAATCTGGCATTGATATTTGTTTTCACAATAGAGAGGCGAATCTGGCATTGAAATTTGACATCACAACAGAGAGGCGAATCTGGCATTGATATTTGACATCACAGCAGAGAGGCGAATCTGGCATTGATATTTAACATCACAATACAGAGGCTAATCTGGCATTGATATTTGACATCACAATAGAGAGGAGAATCTGGTACTAATATGTGACTTCACAATAGAGTTTCAGTTTTAGTTTCAGTTTCACTTTTATTTCTATAGCACATTTAAAAGACCCAGGTACATCATAGTGCTTCACAGACGAGTCGCATTTCGGGATTACAACAGTAAAGAAGCAGGAAAATACAATTATCAACAAAAGAAAATACAGTTATAAGATGGTGATGTGGCAACAAGCATGAACCCGGGAAAAGTTAAAAACTAAGTTTTTTGGAAGTCAAGATTAAACAGGTGGGTTTTTAAACGTGATTTAAAGGATTGGATGGATTCCGACGCACGGACATCAATCGGCAAGCTGTTCCAGAGTTTTGGTGCGGCAAAAGCAAAAGCTCGATCCCCCCTACTCTTCCGTTGAGAGATTGGTTGCATTAAGAGCCCCTGGTTAGAGGATCTGAGTGTCCCCCGTGGGGATGTATAGGTCAAGGAGGTCGATTAAGTAGCTGGGTGCCAGGTTATTTAAAATTTTAAAAGTGTATAAAAGGATTTTAAAAACGATACGGTATTTGACAGGGAGCCAATGAAGGTTGGCGAGGATGGGTGTGATATGGTCATGTCTTCTGCTGCCGCTTAAAAGGCGTGCTGCAGCATACTGGACTAGTTGCAGGCGTTGGATGAGTGAAAGTTGGAGGCCTAAATAAAGAGAATTACAATAGTCCAATCTCGAAGTAACAAGAGCATGAATGAGCTTTTCAAGGTATTTATGTCGTAAGTAGGGCATTGCTTTAGAAATTTGACATCACAGCTGGTTTTCACCACTGCAGCCACTTGCTTGTCTAATTTGAGAGAACTATCCAGCACTACTCCAAGGTTTTTGACAGTAAACGAAAGATGACTGGCATAGGATCCCAAGGTATCCGTTAGATGTTTCAATGGGATGTGACTGTCAAAGATAATAATTTCTGTTTTGTTTTCATTAAGGGTGAGAGAGTTGTGCAGTAGCCAGTCTCTAATATAACGCAGGCAGTTGAACAACGGCAATAGCGGGGACTGGAGATCCAAATCCAGAGAGAAAATAGATATGGATGTCATGCACATAACAGTGGAAAGAAATATTATGATTTCTGAAAAGAGAGGGGCGAATCTGGCATTGATATGTGACATCACATCAGAGACGCGAATCTGGCATTGATATTTCAAATCACAGTAGAGAGGCGATTCTAGGATTGATATTTGACATCACAACAGAGAGTTTATTCTTGCATTGATATGTGACATCACAATAGTGAGGCGAATCTGGCATTGACATTTGACTTCACAATAGAAAGGCAAATCTGGAATTGACATTTGACTTCACAAAAGAGAGGCGAATATGGCGTTGATATTTGACTTCACAATAGAGAGACGAATGTGGCATTGATATTTGAAATCACAATAGAGAGGCGAATCTCACATTGATATGTGACATCACAACAGAGAGGCGAATCTGGCATTGATATTTGACATCACAGCAGAGACGCGAGTCTGGTATTGATATGTGACATCACAATAGAGAGGCGAATCTGGCATTGATATGTGACATCACAATAGAGAGGCGAATCTGGCATTAATATTTGACATCACAGTAGAGTGGCGAGTTTGGTATTGATAGTTGACATGACAATAGAGAGGCGAAACTGGTATTGATATTTGACATCACAAGAGAGAGGCGAATCTCGAATTGATATGTGACATCACAGTAAAGAGGCCAATCTGGCATTGATATGTGACGTGACAATAGAGATGCGAATCTGGCATTGATATGTGACATCACAACAGAGAGGCGAATCTCGCATTGATAGCTGACATCACAGCAGAGAGGGGAATCTCGCATTGATATTTGACATCACAACAGCGAGCCGAATCTGGAATTGATATGTGACATCACAATAGAGAGGCAATTCTGGCATTCATTTTTGACATCACAACAGTGAGGCGAATCTGGCATTGATATTTGACATCACAACAGAGACGCGAGTCTGGCATTGATATGTGACATCACATCAGAGACGCGAATCTGGTATTGATATGTGACATCACAGCAGAGAGACGAATCTGGCATTGATATGTCACACCACAGAATAGAGGCGAGTCTGGTATTGATATGTGACATCACAATAGAGAGACGAATCTGGCATTGATATTTTACTTCACAATAGAGAGGTGAATCTGGCATTGATATTTAACAAGAAAATAGAGAGGCGAATCTGGTACTGATATTTGACATCACAACAGAGACTCAAGTCTGGTATTGATATGTGATATCACATCAGGGACACGAATCTGGCATTGAGATTTGACATCACAGCACAGACGTGAATCTGGTATTGATATGTGACATCACAATAGAGAGGTGAATCTGGCATTGCTATTGCAAATCACAGTAGAGAGGCGATTCTGGCATTGATATTTGACATCACAACAGAGAGGTGAATCTCGCATCGATATGTGTCTTCACAGTAGAGAGGAGAATCTGGCATTGATATTTGACTTCACAATAGAGAGGACAATCTGGCATTTATATTTGACATCACAATAGAGAGGCGAATCTGGCATTGATATTTGACATCACAGCAGAGACGCGAATATGGCATTGATATGTGACATCACAATAGAGATCCGATTCTGGCATTAATATTTGTTTTCAGAATACAGAGGCTAATCTGACTTTAAAATATGACATTACAGCAGAGACTCCAATCTGGTATTATGTGACATCACAATAGAGAGGCGATTCTGGCATTGATATTTGTTTTCACAATAGAGAGGCGAATCTGGCATTTATATGTGACATCACAATAGAGAGGCGATTCTGGCATTGATATTTGACATCACAGCACAGACGCGATTCTGGCATTGATATGTGACATCACAGCAGAGACACGAGTCTGGCATTGATATTTGACATCACATCAGAGCCACGAATCTGGCATTGATATTTGACATCACAATAGAGAGGCGAATCTGGTATTGATATGTGACATCACAGCAGAGACGCAAATCTGGTATTGATATTTGCCATCACAACACAGAGGCGAATCTCGTATTTATATGTGACATCACAACAAAGAGGCGAATCTGGCATTGATATTTGACATCACAATAGAGAGACGAATCTGGCATTGATATTTTACTTCACAATAGAGAGGTTAATCTGGCATTAATATTTTACTTCACAATAGAGAGGTGAATCTGGCATTGATATTTAACAAGACAATATAGAGGCGAAAGTGGTACTGATATTTGACATCACAACAGAGACGCGAGTCTGTTATTGATATGTGACATCAGAGCAGAGCAAGGCAAATCTGGTATTGATATGTGAAATCACAACAGAGAGGTCAATCTGGCATTGATATGTGACATCACAGCAGAGAAGCGAGTCTGTTATTGATATGTGACATCACAATAGAGAGGCGAATCATTTATTGATATTTGACATCACAACAGAGATGCGAATCTGGCATTGATATGTGACATCACAGCAGAGAGACTACTCATGCATTGATATTTGACTTCACAATAGAGAGGACAATCTGGCATTTATATTTGACATCACAATAGAGAGGCGAATCTGGAATTGATATGTCACATCACATCAGAGACGCAAATACGGCATTGATATGTCACATCACAATAGAGAGGCGAATCTGGCATTGATATGTGACATCACAATAGAGACGAGAATCTGGTATTGATATTTGACATCACAGTAGAGAGGCGATAATGGTATTGATATTTGACATCACAATAGAGAGGCGAATCTGGCATTGATATTTGTTTTCATAACAGAGAGGCGAATCTGGCATTGATATGTGACATCACATCAGTGAGACGAATCTTGCATTGATATGTGACATCACAGCAGAGAGGTGAATATGGCATTGATAAGTGACATCACAATAGAGAGGAGAATCTGGTATTGATATTTGACATCACAGCAGAGACGCGAGTCTGGTATTGATAGTTGACATCACAATATAAAGGAGAATCTTGTATTGATATGTAACATCACAGCAGAGAGACGAATCTGACATTGATATGTGACATCACATCAGAGAGACAAATCTGGTATTGATATTTGACATCACAGTAGAGAGGCGATAATTGTATTGATATTTGACATCACAATAGAGAGGCGAATCTGGCATTGATATTTGTTTTCATAACAGAGAGGCGAATCTGGCATTGATATGTGACATCACATCAGTGAGACGAATCTTGCATTGATATGTGACATCACAGTAGAGAGGTGAATATGGCATTAATATGTGACATCACAATAGAGATGCGAATCTGGAATTGATATGTGACATCACAATAGAGAGGTGATTCTGGTATTGATATTTGTTTTCACAATAGAGAGGCGAATCTTTCATTTATATGTGACATCACAATAGAGAGGCGATTCTGGCATTGATATTTGTTTTCACAATAGAGAAGCGAATCTGGCATTGATACTTGACATCACAATAGAGAGGCGATTCTGGCATTGATATTTGACATCTTAGCAGAGAGGCGAATCTGTCATTGATATTTGTTTTCACAACAGAGAGGCAAATATGGCATTGATATTTGTTTTCACAATAGAGAGGCGAATCTGGCATTTATGTGTGACATCACAATAGAGAGGCGATTCTGGCATTGATATTTGTTTTCACAATAGAGAAGCGAATCTGGCATTGATATTTGACATCACAATAGAGAGGCGATTCTGGCATCGATATTCAACATCAATGTAGAGAGGCTGGTCTGGCATTGATATGTGACATCACAATAGAGAGGTGAATCTGGCATTGATATTCAACATCAATGTAGAGAGGCTGGTCTGGCATTGATATTTAACTTCACAATAGAGAGGTGAATCTGGCATTGATATTTAACATCACAGTAGGGAGTTTCGTCGGACATTGATATGTGACATCACAGTAGAGAGGTTCGTCTGGCATTGATATTTAACAACAATGATGAGAGGTTCGTCTGACATTGATATGTGACATCACAATATAGAGGTGAATCTGGCATTGATATTTAACATCACAGTAGAGAGGTTCTTCTGACATTGATATATGACATCACAATAGAGAGGTGAATCTGGCATTGACATTTAACATCAATGTAGAGAGTCTGGTCTGGAATTGAAATGTGACATCACAATAGAGAGGTGAATCTGGCATTGATATTTAACATCACAGTAGAGTGGTTCGTCTGACATTGATATGTGACATCACAATAGAGAGGTGAATCTGGCATTGATATGTGACATCACAATAGAGAGGCGAATCTGGCATGGATATTTAACATCAATGAAGAGAGGTTCGTCTGGCATTGATATGTGACATCACAATAGAGAGGTGAATCTGGCATAGATATTTAACATCACAGTAGAGAGGTTCGTCTGGCATTGATATGTGACATCACAATAGAGAGGTGAATCTGGCATTGATATTTAACGTCAATGTAGAGAGGCTGGTCTGGCATTGATATGTGACATCACAATAGAGAGGTGAATCTGGCATTGATATGTGACATCACAATAGAGAGGCGAATCTGGCATGGATATTTAACATCAATGAAGAGAGGTTCGTCTGGCATTGATATGTGACATCACAATAGAGAGGTGAATCTGGCATAGATATTTAACATCACAGTAGAGAGGTTCGTCTGGCATTGACATGTGACATAACAATATAGAGGTCAATCTGGCATTGATATTTAACGTCAATGTAGAGAGGCTGGTCTGGCATTGATATGTGACAACACAATAGAGTGGTGAATCTGGCATCGATATTCAACATCAATGTAGAGATGCTGGTCTGGCATTGATATTTAACATCACAGTAGAGAGGTTCTTCTGACATTGATATATGACATCACAATAGAGAGGTGAATCTGGCATTGACATTTAACATCAATGTAGAGAGGCTGGTCTGGCATTGATATGTGACATCACAATAGAGAGGTGAATCTGGCATTGATATTTAACATCAATGTAGAGAGGCTGGTCTGGCATTGATATGTGACATCACAATAGAGAGGTGAATCTGGCATTGATATTTAACATCACAGTAGAGATGCTGGTCTGGCTTTGATATTTAACATCACAGTAGAGAGGTTCCTCTGACACTGATATGTGACATCACAATAGAGAGGTGAATCTGGCATTGATATTTAACATCACAGTAGAGAGGTTCGTCTGACATTGATATGTGACATCACAATAGAGCGGTTAATCTGGCATTGAAATGTGACATCACAATAGAGAGGTTAATCTGGCATTGATATGTGATATCACAATAGAGAGGCGAATCTGACATTTATATGTGACATCACAATAGAAAGGCGAATCTGGAATTGATATTTGACATCACAATAGAGAAGCGAATCTGGCATTGATATTTGACATCACAATAGAGAGTTTCGTCGGACATTGATATGTGACATCACAGTAGAGAGGTGAATCTGGCATTGATATTTAACATCAATGATGAGAGGTTCATTTGACATTGATATGTGACATCACAATAGAGCGGTTAATCTGGCATTGATATGTGACATCACAGCAGAGATGCGAGTCTGGTATTTATATTTGATATCACACCAGAGACGCAAATCTGGTATTGATATTTGCCATCACAACAAAGAGGTGAATCTGGCATTAATATTTAAAATTCACAATAGAGAGGTGAATCTGGCATTGATATGTGACATCACAGCAGAGAAGCGAGTCTGTTATTGATATGTGACATCACAGCAGAGAGACTAATCTTGCATTGATATTTGACTTAACAATAGATAAAAAAACTGGCATTGATACTTGACTTCACAATAGAGAGGACAATCTGGCATTTATATTTGACATCACAATAGAGAGGCGATTCTGGCATTGATATTTGTTTTCACAATAGAGAAGCGAATCTGGCATTGATATTTGACATCACAATAGAGAGGCGATTCTGGCATTGATATTTCTTTTCACAACAGAGAGGCCAATCAGGCATTTATGTGTGACATCACAGCAGAGAGGCTAACCTGACATTGATTTGTGACATCACAGCAGAGACACGAGTCTGGTATTGATATGTGACATCACATCAGACCCACGAATCTTGTATTGATATTTGACATCACAACAGAGAGGCGAATCTCACATGATATGTGACATCAGAACAGAGAGGCGAATATGGCATTGATATTTGACATCACAGCAGAGACGCGAATATGGCATTGATATGTGACATCACAATAGAGAGGCGATTCTGGCATTGATATTTGACATCATAATAGAGAGGAGAATCTGGCATTGATACTTGACATCACAGCAGAGACGAGAGTCCGGTATTGATATTTGACATCACATGAGAGACGCCAATCTGGCATTGATATTTGACATGACAATAGAGAGGTGAATCTGGCATTGATATTTGACATGAAAGCAGTGAGGCGAATCTGGCATTGATATTTGACATGACAATAGAGAGGAGAATCTGGCTTTGATATTTGACATGAGAATAGAGAGGTGAATCTGGCATTGATATTTGACATCACATTAGAAACGCGAACCTGGCATTGATATTTGACATCACAATAGAGAGGTGAATCTGGCATTGATATTTGACATCAGAAGAGAGAGACGAATCTCGCTTTGATATGTGACATCACAACAGAGAGGCGAATATGGCATTGATATTTGACATTACAATAGAGAGCCGAATCTCGCTTTGATATTTGACATAAAAATAGAGAGGTGAATCTGGCATTGATATTTGACATCAGAAGAGAGAGACGAATATCCCTTTGATATGTGACATCACAATAGAGAGGTGATTCTGGCATTGATACTTGACATCACAGCAGTGAGGTGAATCTGGCATTGATATTTGACATCATAATAGAGAGGAGAATCTGGCATTGATATTTGACATCACAGTAGAGACGAGAGTCCGGTATTGATATTTGACATCACATGGGAGACGCCAATCTGGCATTGATATTTGACATGACAATAGAGAGGTGAATCTGGCATTGATATTTGACATCACAGCAGTGAGGCGAATCTGGCATTGATATTTGACATGGCAATAGAGAGGAGAATCTGGCTTTGATATTTGACATGAGAATAGAGAGGTGAATCTGGCATTGATATTTGACATCACATTAGAAACGCAAATCTGGCATTGATATTTGACATCACAATAGAGAGGCAAAACTGGCATTGATATTTGACATCACAATAGAGAGGTGAATCTGGTATTGATATTTGACATCACATTAGAAACACTAATCTGGCATTGATATTTGACATCACAGCAGTGAGGCAAATCTGGCATTGATATTTGACATGACAATAGAGAGGCGAAACTGGCATTGATATTTGACTTAACAATAGAGAGGCGAATCTGCTATTGATATTTGACATCATAATAGAGAGGAGAATCTGGCATTGATATTTGACATCACAATAGAGAGGCGAATCTGGCATTGATATGTGACATCACAGCAGTGAGGCGAATCTGGCATTGATGTTTGACATGACAATAGAGAGGCGAAACTGGCATTGATATTTGACATCATAATAGAGAGGAGAATCTGGCAATGATATTTGACTTAACAATAGAAAGGTGAATCTGGCATTGATATTTGACATCAGAAGAGAGAGACGAATCTCGCATTGATATGTGACATCATAACAGAGAGGCGAATCTGGCATTGATATTTGACATCACAATAGAGAGGCGAATCTGGCATTGATATTTGGCATCACAATAGAGAGGCGAATTCGGCATTGATATTTGACATGACAATAGAGAGGCGAAACTGGCATTGATATTTGACATCACAGCAGTGAGGCCACTCTGGCATTGATATTTGGCATCATAATAGAGAGGCGAGTCTCGCTTTGATATTTGACATCACAATAGAGAGGTGAATCTGGCATTGATATTTGACATCAGAAGAGAGAGGCGAATCTTTCTTTTTCTTTTTTCTTTTTTTTTTTTTCTTTAAACCTGTCCCGTTTGGTTCTTTTGCCATCAGAATTATTGTCTAAAGGCGAAGAAAGATGCCCAAGGGATTTACTTTACCAAATGGACCATCCCAGCCTTGCCGTAATGGTCCATTTGATTTACCTTTTATTGTTTATTTTATTGTATTTTATTTTTTTTACTTGCCAGATACGGGACAGGGGAAATGAAAAGGGAGAAAGAAAGAGGGGGGAAAAAACAAAACAAAACAAAAAAAAACAGCGGAGAAGAGGAACGGGGATAAAGGGCAAAAAACAAAAACCAACAAAATAAGTAAACAAAAAATACATATATCGATCACCTGGATCACCTGTTGAGAAAGAAAAAAGAAAACATGCAGAAGAAAACGAGAGTAATAGAATAAACAACATCACAATGATATATGGGAATATAACACTAAATACTTAATATTAAACATTATTGTGCAGCACGTAAGATCGACAGCGCACAGTGTGCTTTGAGGTAGGAGCCAAAAAGGGTGTAGTTTGTGTGTGTGATCAGCTGTGTGTACACCTGTGAGCATGAGTGCGCTTGTATTTAAAAGGTTCCTTAATGTAATGATCTGCTAGAGGGTGTGGGGGGCCACAGTCCCATCCTCCAGGGCATGAAGCAGGTATGGAGGAGATCAAATCTCCAGACAACCAGAGGCCCCCAGAACACAAGAGACCAAGGAAGACCAACAGAGGGGCAGCCGCGCCACTGTCCCAGAAAGAGCTGAGGAGAGTCCCAGATGAGGGATCACTCAGCAGCCGCAGAGCAGAAGCCAGGGGGGGTTGCAGTGACGTGCCCGTGAGCTCCGCCGGCAGCCAGCTGTGCCTGAGTGACCGAGCCCCAGGCCGAGAGGCCGAGGGCACCCCACCCCCGAAGTGGCCCGAGCGAGCCCCAGGTTCCAGGCCCCGATAAGCAGCCACCAAGGAGTGAGCCGGTGTGTACCCGGACGCCCACCCCCGGACACAAAGAACCACCAACGCATCGATGTCTGAGGGCGTCTGCCACCGGCAGGGGAAGTGGTGGGGGGAGATAGGCCTCCAAACCTTGGAGGGCCTGAGATGTCCCCAGAGAGGTGGCGTCTGATACCCAACCTGACATATAGACACAGACATACAGGCACACTCAAATACAAACATCCATTCCCACCCTCATGCTCTCATAGGCAATTACTCCACACTCAACCAACGTGGAGACAGACATAAAGAGACGCTGTACACACAATCACACTCCCCAAGCGTACTCTAAGAACCGGGTCTAGGTACCCTTGCCCCTGGAGGGGGAAACTGCACCCAGACCCAGGTGGTGTTACCCTTTTCCCTGCAGTAGCAGACTGCCCCGACTCCGCAGCAGCAGGGAGGCCCCACACACCAGACCCCAGTCGGACGGCCAACTCCTCCTCCTAGCCCCCCCGCTCCAGCAGGCCGCAGAGACCGGGGGTGTGAGAAGACTCCAAACCTCCCTCTACCCGCTCATATGTAGTGTTGATGTATATGTGTTCTAAGGTGCAATTAAAACCCAGGAGGGCATGGAGCTACCTGCCAGAGAGCAGCAGGTAAGCGCATAGCCCCTCCTGATAGCCCTCAATGTCTACGTGTATTTAAAATTGAGAGGTGGGCAACGACGCCAGGGGTGAGGTGTACACCCTGATGGTAATTTGGAGTCCGTGTTGTGAGCCCACCCCCAAGATCCTATATGTATGTGTTATGAGAGTGTGAGTAATGTGAATGTCTAAGTTGTGAGATAAAATTGAGGCAGAGGCAGCCAGAAGGGGACAGAGGGGGGGGATGCCTCCTCTGCACCCTGGTGACACACCCCTACCCCAAGGCCCTGCATGTGTGGGTGATTGTGGTGGAGCGGGAAGAGGGAGGCAGATGGAGATGGGGAGGGAAGAAAGGGAGGGGCAAGTGACCCCTCCCTGGGGCCAGCTCCCCCGCTGACCCCAGTAGGCACCCCCATGCTCTGCAACCCGCCAGGGAAAGGGGGCCCAGGCCCATCCGGACCAGGGCCCAGTGCAGCAGCACCGCCCGGCCCCACAGAGCCCGGGACAGCCCACCCGACCCAACTACAGAGAAAACTGCACCCACCCCATCATCCACTCATCTTCCAGACTACACAAGACAATAGACGCCCAGGCTGAGATCTTCCTCCACCTTTCCTATATCTCCCCCTCCTGCAGAGAGAATTCCTGAGGAGAGGAAAGCTCCTGCAAGATGTGACAACCTCCCCCACCAGTTGAAGAGTCCCCCAGGTGGCTCGATGCACTGGCGGCGCCCTGCGCCAGGACTGGGCCCCCATATACCCACCCGCCCACAACCCCAGCAACACACCAACCAGGACCCGAGCCCCCGAGGCCCGGCCAGGGCCCCAGCCCAGAGACGGAGCGCCCCCAGAACCTCACGCCCGTCCCGGACCCACCCAGGGGCAGCCAGGCTACCAGGTCAGTAACCCACGTCCGTCAGCACAGACCCTCCCCTAGCCCCGCTGCACGCAGCCACGAGGAAACCGTCACCTAAGAGCCAACAGAGCCCTTAATTGGCCATGACCGCTACCCCAAGGAAGATGCTCCTGGGGGACCCCCCGACGCCCTAAGCCTGTCCCTACCCCCACACCAATCACAACAGTGAAGGTGGGACCAAACTATGACCCCCCCACCCCCGCTAGGTGATGGAGCTGATCAAAGGAGCCCAGAGCAATTGATCTGATGTGGTGGCAGAGGCTGTATCAAGACTAATGTAATCTAATAGATAATTTCTATACTGGTTAGAATTAAGATTATTTTTATTTTTCCAGTTCATGAGGACTGTTTTCTTGGCTATGCATAGGGCAGTGAAAACCATGTGGGCTATATTCTTTTCTGAAGTGACATTATCTAAGCTGCCCAACAAACACACTAAAGGAGAAGTTGGAATGTTACATTTCAGACACTTCGATAAGTCTTCACATATCTCACGCCAAAACTTCTGAAGTGGTGGACAGAACCAAAGAGCGTGGATATAATTGTCCGGTGAATTGGTTTGGCAGTGTGAGCAGTTGTTGGTAGACGTAAAGCCCATCTTGAACATCCGATGACCTGTATAGTGCACTCTATGTAGTATTTTGTATTGAATTAATTGAAGACTGGGATTTCTAATTAGATGAAAGGTTTTTAAGCAAATCTGAGACCAGAAGTTTTGGTCTAAGTTAACTGATAAATCCGCTTCCCATTTTGCAATAGGAAGTGATATTGATTCATCTATTTTAGAAAGCATTCTGTATATTTTGGATAGTAATTTGGGGGTTTTAAGAGTAAGAAATTGAACCACACTTGGTGGTGTTTGTAGTTCAACTTGACCCGGTTTAAATTTCTTTTTTACTGTGGATTTAATTTGTTGATATTCTAAAAATCTTTTCTTGTTGATCCCATATTGTGTAACTAGTCTGTCAAATGAAATAAATTCTGTTCCTTCTAGTATATGTTCTAAATATTTGATTCCTTTACCACTCCAATCTGAAAAGTTTATCATATTATTGTTTTGTAATATGTCAGGGTTGTTCCAGATAGGTGTACGTTTGCATGGGATTAATGAAGACTCTGTCAACTTCAGAAACTCCCACCATGCTGTCAGAGAGGAGCTAATGTTGACGCTTTTGAAGCATTCATGTCGTTGAATGTTTGAGCTGATAAATGGTAGATCTGAAATCTCTAGATTATTGCAAAGTGCTTGTTCTACATCTAGCCAAGGTTCATCTAAGAGGGTATGTTTTAGCCATCCTGAGATAAATTGGAGCCTGTTGGCTAAGAAGTAGTGCTGAAAGTTAGGTAGTTCTAATCCTCCTTTATCCTTGGTCTTTTGTAGTGTTTTTAAGCTTATACGTGGGGGCTTATTTTTCCAAAGGAATTTGGACATATATGAATCTAGAGATCTGAACCAATCTTGTGGCGGTTTAGTTGGGATCATTGAGAATAAATAATTTATTTTTGGTAAGACCATCATTTTTATAGCGGCAACCCTTCCCATGAGTGATATGGGTAGACATTTCCACCTAGCCAGATCGCCTTCTACTTTCTTTAAAAGTGGGATATAGTTTAATTTAGTTAGATCTGCAAGCTTGGGAGAAACATTAATACCTAAATATTTTATATTTCCCGATTGCAGTGGAGTAGAAGAGGAATTATGGAAGGAGCAATTAATCGGAAGGACTGTAGATTTTGACCAGTTAATTGAGTAATCTGATATTCTTGCAAAAGAGTTTATCAATTCAATCACCCCAGAGATATTGGTTTGTGAATTTTGGAGAAAGAGTAGCACATCATCCGCATAAAGGCTGATTTTATGTTCCACGTTCTTGCAATTTATGCCCTTAATTACTGAATTCTGTCTAATTGCTGCTGCTAGTGGTTCAATAAAAATTGCAAACAGTGAAGGGGAGAGTGGGCATCCCTGCCTGGTGCCCCTCAGGAGACAGAAGCTGGAGGATGTCTGGTCATTTGTTCTGACACAAGCTGTTGGGGAATTATATAATATTTTTAACCAGTTGATGAAAGAAGATCCAAAACCAAATTTGTGTAAAGTTGTAAATAGAAATTTCCAGTTAACTCTGTCAAACGCTTTTTCTGCATCTAAAGAAAATATAGTAGTTTCAAGGTTTTTACTGTATGAGTAGTCTATCAAATTAAGTAATCTACGTGTATTTGTTGATGAGTGCCTACCTTTTATGAAACCAGTTTGGTCAGGATGAATTAAGAGGGGGGTTATTTTCTCTAGTCTCTTCGAGAGAGCTTTGCAGATTATTTTAAGGTCTACATTTATAAGGGATATTGGACGATAGCTTGAGGGATATACAGGGTCTTTGCCTGGTTTTAGCAGGAGATTAATGTTTGCAGAATTCATATTTGATGGGAGTCTGCCATTTTCTTTGATTTCCAACAGCGTTCTGTAAAAAATTGGGGCTAAAATCGTCCAGAATTCTTTGTAGAATTCTGCAGGAAAGCCGTCTGGACCTGGAGCCTTATTATTGGGCATACTTATCAGGGCTTCCTGGAGTTCACCTGGTGTCAGTGGCGAATCCAATGCCATTGCTTGAGAGTCTAATAATTTTGGGAGAGTTATGTTGTCTAAAAACTGATCAATTTCCTTTTTAGATGGGTTTATTTGTGGTGAATACAACGTTTTATAGAAATCCCTGAAGATGTTGTTTATTTGTTTCGGGTCATATACTGTGTTCCCAGATGAGTCTTGAACAGCACATAGAGTTGTTTTTTCTTTATTTATTTTTAGCTGGTTTGCTAGAAATTGACCGGATTTATTACCATGTTCATAATTTTGTAAGCGTAGTCTTTGTACTAAGAATTTTGTTTTTTTATCAATTATCTCATTTAATTCTAGTTTTGTTTTGCGTATTTTGTTCAATGTTTCCTGATCTTGGTCGGACGCATAGGCTTCTTCTAGTGATTTGATGGTTTTTTCTAATTCCTGAATATTTTTGTTTTCTTTTTTCTTTTTATGTGATGAGAAAGAAATTATTTTACCTCTCATCACAGCTTTCCCTGCTTCCCATAGAACAGAAGCTGATGTTCCTGGAGTGTCATTAAAGTCTAAATATGAAGTCCACTCTTTTTTAAAATATTTAATAAAGTCTTCATCTTTAAGCAGTGATGTATTAAATCTCCAGTTTTTACTAGGCGTAGTATTATTCTTGTGCATTAGTGTTAAAGATACAGGAGCATGATCGCTGACAGCTATAGGGTGAATCTCAGTGTCTGAAATGTCCCTCAGCAGTGAGCTGCTGACCAAAAAATAATCCAGACGAGAGTAGGAGTGATGGACATGTGAGAAAAAAGTATATTCCTTACTGGTGGGGTGAAGGGAGCGCCATGCATCGCAAAGACCAAAGTCGCTCATATACTGTTTGATTATATTTATGGACTGCCAATTACGCTGAGTTCCTGCTGTATTGAGCCTATCCATTTCTTCATTTAGTCCAAGGTTGAGGTCGCCTCCAAGAACAAGTGTGCCATCTAAGTGTTCAGAGAGTGCACTGAAAAAACCGTGAAAGAATGAGGGATCATCAACATTTGGACCATATACACTTACAATACATAGCTTTTTATCAAGTATAGATAGTTTAATGATTAAGAATCTGCCCTCTGGATCTATAACTGTATCGAGTACTGTGAAATTTTTTTATGGATTAAAATTGCTACTCCCCTTTGTCTAGAATTATAACAAGCTGAGAACACATTAGGAAACTCAGGTGTTTTAAGTTCATTCGAACCTCTAAGAGGTCTGTGGGTCTCTTGTAAAAGGACAACATCTGCCTGTAGTTTTTTGAGTTGGTTAAATATTTTTAACCTCTTTTCTCTGGAGCCAGCTCCATTTACATTCCATGTAACGAATCTTAGTGCACCCATAGATGTCTGTGTATAACTAGGGGTGTGCGCTGTGTGTGTCGCTTAGACAGGTGGAGAGAATACATCACTTGTTCGTAAATAAAAAGAGGGGGAGAGAGAAAAAATGTGTGGTGAGATGCTCCCTGAGTCTGACTATGTGTGTGCATATTTACTAATATGAGTACGCTTGGTTTAAGTGTGTGTATCCTATACGACTGTGTGCGCTGTCTGATGTAAATGTGCTGCCGTTGAGCGCATGGCTGTGCGTGATCGTGTTATGAAATCACACCTAAAATGTGATTTGATACTAGTAAGTTAAACAGATGTTATCTCGGGGTCGCGGTGGAGCTGTCCGTCCACTTTGTGAACGTGTCCGTCCACGTACAGCCGGTCCACAGCGATGACAGCGCGGGAGCCCTTCTGGATAAAGCTGCGTCGGATTGGGAAGAGGACCCTGCGTCGTTCCAGGATCTCTTTGGGGAACTGGTCGTTCACGCTGAAGTCCGTTCCTTTTAATTCCCTGCCGCGGCTTTTCACCTGTTCCTTTTGTTTGTAGTGGCCGAATTTGGCCACGATAGGACGTGGTCTCCCGGCCGCAGCCCGAATGGGGCCGAGGCGATGCACCCTATCAAAGACGATGTTCTTCACCGTGTCCTCGGGCAGTTTCAGGTGGGTTTTGATGAAGCTTTTTACCGTGGTCTCCGCGTCCTCTCCAGCGGCTTCTGGAATACCAGAAAATACCAGATTATCACGCATGCTACGAGCTTGTAGATCTATAACTGTTTCTTTTATTTTTTTATTTTCTCTATTTAGCTGAGTAACATTGTTTGTGAGACATTTCACCGACTCCCTTAGCGTGGCATTTTCAGCAGCGAGCGTTTCCACCTGCTGCTGGCTGAACTCCAGGGACTCTCGCAAGGATTTAAATTCCCGGTGAAGAATCTCCACCAAGGACAGCCTTGCATCGAAACTGGACAGTCGTTGGTCGATTGACTCCAGTATGTCGACAATATCTTTGCCGGCTGGCGATGTTGTGCCGGGGGAATCTGCCGGGCGAAGTCTTTTCGACGACGGCGTCTCAGGTTTGGCCGGGGAAGCTGCACTCTGAGCCTTCTTCATCACGAGATCCTGGAAGTACTGATCAATGTAATCTTGGAGAGCCTCTAAACTCTCCCCGTTGTTCTCCAGGGTGTTGGAGATGATTTAGACAAATGTTGTTAGTTATAAGACAATTGATAAGTGTATTTGGTTATACTGAAGCTTAAAGGAATTTATTCAAATCTAAACTACCATTTGCTTTAATTTTCCGCCAAAATCTCCGGCGTCTGACGTCAGTTACAACATGAGTCGCTTACCTTGTCCGTCACTTCCGTCACTTACCTCTCCACTTCCCTCTGGACCACAATCTGTGACCGAGGACATTATCAACAACAACAGCAGTCAAGACGAGATCGGGACGCCTGTTTTGTCTGTGGGGACTATGGACATTGGCGAGGAACCTGTCCTAACCGTGACCATCGTGGAAATAGGCAGCAACAACGCCAGAATTACCAAAGGCCGAGCCCACGGTGGGAGCAAGCGGACTGAGACCGGGGGGAAAGGACGCCAGAGTACGCTTCAGGCTGTGGTTTGCCCTCTTCATCAGAACAGGGAAGTGAAAATCACACACACATACACACACCCATTGATGTAGAAAGTGTTTCACACACACACACACACACACACACACACACACACACACACACACACACACACACACTTTAATACATCACACTTTGAGCATGAAGAGCAGGTCTCTTTGTCACCAGCTGGTACATATGTACATTTAAATAGCGCGCCTTATAAATCACTGCCCTTGTATAAAATGTTAGTTTGTAACCAGGAAGTAGAATTTCTTGTAGATTCCGGGGCCACCCACTAAGACAGCGGAACCGGCTGCTCAAACCCCCACAAAGCTGTCTGCTGAGATTGGATTGACTGGACGAGACGCGGCTTCTCAGAAAAGGCTCACAGACGGGGACATGGTCAAGAGCTTGGAGGCTATTGCGGCTGCAGTGAATACTCAGAATAACATCTCTGAGCGGATACTGGGACACATCAGGGAAGAATCAGCTCAAATCAACAACTATGGGCGAAAGCTGGAAAACATCACGGATCAGTTGGCTGCGGTCGCGAGGTCTCAGAATCTGCTCTGTGAGCAAAAGAAGATTGACAAGACCACGGAATTGAAGGTAAACAACATCATGGAGAAACTGACGGCTATCCAACGTGAGATGGAGAGATCAGTGTCGGAGTGCTAAAACAAAAACAGCTCGAAATTCTCATGAGTTGTTGGAAAGAAATCGCCATCTTAATGCGGCTACCCCTCCGGCGCCAGCTGCGGGCTCAAGGCTGGAGCCGATCAAAACAATCCCAGATAACGAGTGTGTTTAGACTGTTCCTCCCTATTCCATGCAAGGCCACCTGAGTTGGCTGGAAGACTGTTTACTTAGCCCGGCAGGGCGAAGGACACTGTCTCAGCTTGACTCTGGACATACACACACAAATACACATACACTCATTTGCACACACTGATCCCCCCTCCCCTTCCAAACGCCTTCGATGCTTGTGCCCTACCGGAGAAGATGGTAGTCGACTGGACCAGCGCAGGCATGCTGCAGGACCGGAAGCGCTGTCTACACCGGCTCTCTCTTACCCTTTCCCCACCCTGTTGCTTGTCTTGTGTTTCTATGGTGTATTGATAGTCATGTGCTTTTTGTGCTGAGGTGTTTTTTCTGTTATCAAACTGTTCTCCAACTAGGAGCTCAGTCTGAGTGGAGTTTTTTTTCTCCTCCTCTCTCCTCATGTTACATATTTTCGTTGTTTTTTCTTCCTATCAGCCTACCTTCTGACATGTCTCCCCAATGTGATGTTTGTGTAATGTTGGTCAGAAGGTTCCTTTGTAAGTGCGCATGCGCCATTAGCGTGCTGCCTGCTGTAACCCTAATTTCCCTCGGGATTAATAAAGTATATTGATTGATTGATTGATTGATTGATTGTACTACGCTCAGATTCTCTCTCACCCCAGCCCGTGCTGGGTGAGAAGTTCACTCATTCTGTGTCCGCATCAGGAACCCTACAGAGAGAAAATTTCACCATACCCCTGTGTTGTGTAGACGGACAGGGTAGAAAATTCACACACCAGTTTCTGTGGTCAGACCTGTGCCCTGTCACTTTGCTTGCCAGAGATTTGATGTGCAAACTGAAAATAAGTTTAATCTCCTGCTATAATGGCATCACAATCACGCAATCTGACTATGATTATATGATGGTGAAATATAAGCCCGTGACTCCAGCTCTCGCTTACGGGTGGAAGCTGGAGGAGGGGCCGCTTGTTACAGAATTTATACAAGTGACTCGCAACTGCATGCCTCCAGGTGTCTGTTTTATGGCTCCTGGAGAGTTGAGTTGCACATCTCACTTTTCTCTGCATGGCCCTAATGACAGTTATGAGGAAGAATGGTGCAGAACCGAAAATGATTTACTAACTGTGACATGTATGTTTTGGAGCTCCACATTTGCTGCGCTTGCGATTTCTCTCACTGATGAGCAAAGAAACATGTTTACTATGGATGCATCCGTCCCACATGTTCCCCTGGCAAAAGCTCACAGCTGCCAGTGGGAAGACATGGGAGAATTTATGCACCGGTGCTACCGCGCTTGCGATTGGGAACCTACAGAGGATCCCACAGTGTTGTTTTCTCGAGAAATGAAAGCCTACAGAAAAAACGTGACGCATACAGTCCATTGTGTCCGCTCAGTTGAGCTAGTGAACATAGCTGTCTCACATTGTCTGCTTCAAACGACACCTCCTCTAAACTCCCCACACCCCCTGCTGACAGAGGTGCCAGACAGCCTGTGGGCCTCATCTACACTGTAAAAAGAACCAACTTAATTGAATTATTTCAAGTGGTAACACCTAATTTAATTAAGTTCTTTGAAATGAAGTTAATACATAGAGTAACACAACTGATTTATCTAATGTATTAACTTCATTTCAAAGAACTTAATTAAATTAGGTGTTACCACTTGAAATAATTCAATTAAGTTGGTTCTTTTTTCAGTGTAAGTATGATGTAGGCCTAATTAAAGATTGTGAGCCTGTGGTAATCACTCCAAAGTCCTCTTTTAGACCATGCCAAAGACAATATCCTCTGAAACAGGAAGCCATAGAGGGAATTACTCCTGTGTTTGAATCCCTGTTAAAGGCTGGAGTAATTATCCCATGCCCCACCTCTCCGGTTCGCACTCCACTATTCCCTGTGAAGAAAATCAGAGGACCAAATGAGCCTGTTGAGTGGCGGTTTGTGCAGGACTTACAAGCTGTGAACAAGGCTGTGATCCCCAGAGCCCCCGTGGTTCCCAACCCCCACACTATTTTTTCCCAAATACCATCTGATGCTATGTGGTTTACTGTTGCTGACCTGACTAATGCATTCTTCTCTGTTCCAGTTCACCCAGATAGCCAGTTCTGGTTTGCTTTTGAGTTCCAGGGAAAGACTTACACATTCACTCGGTTGTGTCAAGGCTACTGTGAGTCCCCCACGATTTTGAATGCTGCCTTAAGAGATTCCCTGTCAGACTTGATCCTCTCCCAAGGCACAGTGTTACTTCAATATGTCGATGATCTGCTACTGTGTGCACCCACACAAGAGCAGTGTCTGGCAGATTCTCTCACTTTACTGACACATTTGCATCACAAGGGCCACAAAGCTAGTAAGTCAAAACAGCAGTTTTGTAAAGAGCAAGTCACATTCTTAGGGCATGTGATTTCTTACAACTCTCACCAGATTTCCTCCAAGAGGGTGGAAGCTGTGATGACCATTCCAAAACCCCACACCAAAAAACAGATGATGTCATTCCTAGTGTTACGGGTTCGAAATTGAGGACGAGAGTAAAACAATGATGGTCCAGAAGAGGTCGGTCAAACAATTGATTTTAATGAATGCACGCAGCGTGGAGAGATATATAACTCAAAACTCAGTCAATTACTATACATCCACTACAGCACTCAAAACTTTATTTATAACCCTCTAATAAACATAAATGGCGTCTTAAACACACGCATTCAACAATGTTTGCAGCAGTGCTTGTGAAACCAACTGTGGTTTAAGCAGTTCACAGCTTCTTAATTTGCATTTTATTGCTTTCTAGGACATTCTAGTCTCTAATTCCTCTGTTTTCATGTTACAGCGTCTGTCACCAGCTCACTAGCTGTATTCAGACCTCCCGTTTGACACACACAACCACACACTCCCCCTAAAAACCCACAAAAAACTATCCCTAAAAACACACACAAGAACCCTTAAAAAACTTCATTCATTTATTTATTATTATTTTAAACCCTTAAGATGTTGTGCTGTGTTTCCTCTGTGCCAGCTGCAACCTATATTAACATAAAGCCAAACTGTAAACAAGTCTGTCAAATCTAACTATTTATATATTATCTGACTAACCGAAAAACCACTTACAATCTTCTAAAGTCCTCCTTAACCCAACAAACATCAAACGACTTACACCTATATGTATCACTCAAAGTCAACCACAGTACCTGATAAACACCAAATGTAACTGTGTATATTATCTCAAACTGAAACAAAACCCATCTAAAAATCCTAAAACATCTTAGTTTGATTAAATTATCTCAAATTCAATTTCAGTTCTCAGAACCCAAATAACGGTCCTAAGTATCAACAGTTTATGTATCCTATCTCAAAACCCCGCAAAAGTCATACAGTCATGGCAAGAAATAAAACTTTACTTACAATATTGTCATAAACAAAACCAGCGTCTTAAATACAGCCATCAGCAATGTCTAGCAGTCTCTATAAACTTCCTCATCCTCTATGCACCTCTCAGCTTCCTTATTTGCATTTTCACAGACACACACAGTCTAAAAATAGTACCAGCCTGACTCACAGACTCCTCTGACACACAATTTTACCCAGACGTCTTTATAATTACAACTGCAGTATTAGGCCCGACATTTTAAACCTACACAATTTCGACAAATTTTAATTAACCCTCCAAGGGACAAACTCCAAGTTTTTTATTGTCAATATCCCAGTATCAGGTCCAACCTGTATCTGGTCTAATTGCTAAAGTTCCTAAGTCAATTTAAAAGCGTCCAACGCCCAAGGTCCAACCTTTGCTACCCAAAAAAGTGCATAAACCGTTCCAAACGGTCAACTGATCCAATCAGTAGCTATTTTGGACCGTCCTCAGTTGTCCACGATTGCCAATCGAACTATCCCGTCCAACGGAAAATCCTGAGCGTCCCCAGGAAGTTGGGAGCGTCACCTCCGAACAATGCACTTCTTAGAACATCCCACAGTTCCGTTCTACAGAAATTTACTTATATTTTTTAAAGACATCTTATGAAACCACCAAACCTACTATACTGATGTCCAAGCCCAGCTTTATAATCAATTAAGACTGTATTACCATATACAGATTTCAAATGACCTATATCCTAAATTCAGTAGTCCAACTACTTTACTTTGTCTTTTTCCTATTTCCGTTACTTTTACCTATTCCTATTTAGTAGTCCAACTACTTAAATCCTTGTAGCAGTCCAACTGCTTTTCCTTTAATCAGTACTGTCACTTAACCTTACATTATCATTACTTCAACTTCAATTCTCATGAGATTTTCACCAAAATCAAAACAGACCTTTACCAGTAATTTTCAGTGAGTAGACTTTCAATTTTGTAATCGTCAATCTGGCACAGTTTGGAAATAATTCAACAGGTAGTGCCTTACCTTTAGATAAGCCGGCTTATGTCAACTCACTTCGACCACTGACTCGTGTCTGGCCGTTTGAGTACCTCGGACCCTCTCGGTCTCAATCTCCAACTTTCTCCCTCTCTCAACCCTCGGCCAATGCACCAAATGTTACGGGTTCGAAATTGAGGACGAGAGTAAAACAATGATGGTCCAGAAGAGGTCGGTCAAACAATTGATTTTAATGAATGCACGCAGCGTGGAGAGGTGTAAACTGCAAAACATCAGTTGTACATCTCTGCCCAAAATACACTCTAGATTGCTTTTATCCCATCAGGGTATTGTAACGCCCCCTCTTGCGTTTACAGTCACATAATTTGCATGTACAGAACATTCATGTATTTTAAGAGATAACTGCAGACACAGAAGTTCCCCATCCATCCAAATATGGTGAAGATCTCAGGCCTTTGAGGTCCCCATGGACTGGACATCCTTTCGTCACCTGTAACTAAGCAAACTCAAATACCACAAGAAGCTGAATACATTCAGGCCTTTGCTCAGCTACTATTTTACTGTAACAATATACTCAGGCTATGGGTTATGATATATATATATTAACTCAATCATTTTAAAGTAGTTATAACTGCACCTGTAATAAACATGTTAATATTTGATTATGATAACCCCTGTAATACTAATTATAACATAATGCCAACAGCTTCAATAAATGCTTTGATGAAATGATAATTAATGTAATGTTAAGGATGATGGTTATATACAGTTCAGCAGTGACCTAATTTCTTTAAATATTACAATTCCCTCTCTTGATGTCTCTCCAGAGACATCACCACACCATTTCCTTGTGTCACTCCTCGACCCATTCTGTCACCTCTACATCCATTAATGGCATCATGGGCCCCGAAACCACCATTCCCAGGTCCACTGCCTTCGCTCTGACCCTCTCTAGCCGTCCTCTGACTCAGCAAATCAGAAAACCACCTCATGTCCTCTAGGTGGTCCAGTAATAAAACACCAGCTCCCACTTGAAAACACTTCATGCTTAAGTGGTCTCTGCTCCTTTTCTGGGTCCCTCTCTAGTGGAAATCTTCTCCTGTAAGGGATAAAAAACAAACAGCCTCTCTCTGCTACACCTTACTAACCTACTGTGTTCATCTAAGGTTCCTGTCATTATTCAAAGTTGGTTCACAACATCATGTTCTGGGCTCTATCCATTATATTAACTTTACCTAATCTCAATACTCTTTATGTGTGTGAGCAACGCTTTTAGTTCTATTAAAAACACCCCGGGTAAAATATACACCAGCCCTATGTCAGCCTAAATGTCCGCTAGAAAACACACTTCAAAATTTTCCATCATCATTTACGCCTCTTTTGCTTCAAGCATATACATAACATGCAAAAGTTACTGTTAATACCAGTTAGACAAGTTTCTACAACATTTTGTTTCACCCGGCTCACCCTCACACATTTCCTGTTCACTTATTGCATATGTATCTTTAACACCTTTTACCTCAGCAGTTGCTAAGCAGAAACAAAGCAACATGTGTTCCACCTTTACCCTACAAAATAAATCTATGTCATGTTTGTGTCTGTAATCATGTTTTGCATTCCTTCATTACAGTCCACGCCATTCCTGCAAGTTAGGAGCTGTAAATTTAAAAGCTACATAAAGTCCAGGCCTTCGGCCTGGCCTATATTTAAATCATGTGTGTTTGTAAGCGTGCATGCGATTAACCTGCTATGTTCTCATCTTCCCTCAACATGTATCACCTGGACACTCTCGCCAGTGAAGCTTAAGACCCTTTTGGACGGAACATGAACTCTAAACAAGCACAGTTATGCTTTGTGTATGAAATCAACTCAACCTGTAAATAGAGACATCACTGTTATCACAAACATATTCAATACTATTAAAATTATACTGTACAACCTGTTATTAATGCAGTCATCATAAGACAGATTATATGATAGCAATAAAAATCTCTAAATCCCCAATCCCAACAGGTCCTGTTTTTAAATCTTCCCTGACTTTCCCTTCAAGTTCTGCTGTCTTAGTACAGTGATTAGGTCCTCCTAATCCCATTACATCTGCCATATTTATTTCTTCATGAGTAAGTGTCAGATTTCGAGCATCTAAAACTTTACTCAGTCTCTGTTGTGCTAATGATGTCATAGTGAACGCCTGCAAGTTCACATAAGCCACCACACTATGTTAGTCAGAACTTTTAGTGGGTGTTCTCTCCCTACATGTGCTGTTTCCTATATTATTTTGGCCACCCCTGCTGCATGCTGTGCACATTTAGGGTGCCTTGCTTCTGTTGGACTCAACCTTATGCTAACCTACATAAGTACCTGTCTTAAGAGCGACCTCTGCACAGCTCAGACGCCAGTTGCAAGAGCTCTCTAACATTAGAATCATCAGCTGTGACTTATATAGTGTTATTTCGGTACTTTATACTTCACACAGTTTTGAACGTTGTTTATATGGGGAGTTCCTCTTTTTGTGTCTATATTTATTAATATGCCTTGTGCACTAAAACTTCCTGTTTTTCAGTCTGGCTGAGCACTTGTTTGTGAGTAAAAGGTGGCCTTGCTCTACAAGCCAGCCTTCATTATTAAAGTACATAAAACAAGATCATAACCAGATTCATATTAAAATATAGCTTTTGTTCCTAACACCAGTCCCCGTTTTTTTTTTTTTTTTTTCTTTTCTCCCCTGAGAAATGAACTAATTCCTAGTTTATGACATTTAAGTTTACTTCAATACATTCCCATTTAATTTTATTTATATAGCGCCAAATCACAACAAAAATTGCTTCAAGGTGCTTCATATATACAGAGAAAAACCCACCAATCTTGTGACCCCCTATTGAGCCAGCACTTTGGCAACAGTGTGAAGGAAAAACTCCCTTTTAACAGGAAGAAACCTCCAGCAGAACCATGCTCAGGTACGGGCAGCCATCTGCTGCAACCGCTTGGCGTCAGCTAACAGAGACTTTTGAAGAGAAATACTTAATATTTAATAATCCACATTTCACTATTTTATTCTTTGGTTCAAATTTTTATTCTGTATTGTTCTTTATTTGTTATTATTTATATTCAGATTGTTTTTTGCTAGTCTTGGTTTGTTGTTGTCTGTTTGGGAGCTGACATAGTCTCTATGGATGAGCGTCTTTTGGTGGGGTAGCATCAGGAGAGAAGCTCCAGAGAGGCATCTTCCATGTTAAACACTAAAATATAACAAAAGAGATCTCCTCAACGTGTTGTATATTTTTAATGTTTCCTTATTATTTTGTCATAAAATAAATCAACCAAATAACTTAAACTGTGCGACAGCACCGTGCGTTTACGCCAGGCTGTGAGCTGCCCTGAAGCTACACCCCCTTTTACCCCATTTAATTTCTCAATCTTACTTTAAACTATTCCTGACCTTCTCCTTCTCTCATCTAATCATCTCAAGTACGTCCTGTACCAAATTTGCTTCCTCTTTTCAAGTCCCACATTTAATTACAAGCTCTAACACATTTGCCCTATATGGCTATTCCGACATGTTTCCTGTCAACTTAACAGAGTTATTCTCAAAACTCAGAGCTGAAGTTCCCCTTTCCTAAGTCTGTATGTTCTACAAGAGAGCAAGTCGGTAAACAAGTTTATCATCACAAAGGTTATTAGGTAAAGGTCACGTAGACATTTGCTTAGTAACCCTAAAAGAGCACATTTCATGTAGCTAATCACATATATACGACCCCCCTTTTTGTGACACATCTCATGTGTTACAAACTCAAAATCCTTCACTCAGGTTAGGGAATTAAAAGAAAAGTTAATCATATCATATTAGGTATAGATGCTCCGGGCCTTCAAACCTGTGTTTAAGGAATGAAATCAAATTAATCACCATGTCAAATCTTTTCTTGGCTCCATCCACAGCCTGCATCCTTGAAACGTCCTAGAAACAAAAACCTGTGTGTTAACCAGAACTTCACCTTTTATACTCACTTTCTCCACTTATGATCCAACCTGTGTTATAAAACAAAACTTAAAACATAACAATTATCAGTCATGTGTCCAACCTTAGTCCAGTCTTTTGTCAGTGTCCAGTCAGTCCAACCTATGGTCTGCCTGGTCCGTCCATTCACCCACACATTCCCACACATTCACTCACACGCATTAACATCGGGTGTTGGTAGACTTCCGCACAAATAATCAGATTTTCCACTTTCAGCAAACTCAGTGTATTTATATAATCATTTATTTTCTTTTTTACTCGTTTCTAGGAAAATAGTTCTTTATACTTTTGGACTGGATTGGCTCGCTGCAATCCTCTTCGACAGGGACCCACAATCTGACCCATTGTAATTCGGAAAAGGTCACCTTACTTTTTGTTTTCCTGAGACTATTGTCGGCGCCGTTATTCATTGTTGTTTTTTGCAGGCCTGCTTAGAACAAAAATGAGAAAAAAGAGAGCTGAGTATTAGCTCATCAAAGTACAAAACAAAATCACCTGACAGGTTTTTCTTTATAAGTGCACTGTTACAAAACCCCTTAAACATGTCCATGTTTATTAAAACTCCCTCTTTAAAAATAAAATAACAACCTCAAAAATCTTCAACAATCTTAAATTTCAGCCATAGAACACACCCAAGACGTAAAAAGCTACACCGTTTCGTACACAATATCCCCCTTTAAGCACTTTACCAAACTCACATTCAACCTAACATATAAGCACGTTCTCACAATATGTCAACACTAATTTATAAACCTCTTGATCAAATTTGCACCTCTGAACTCTGTACTTCTCCTTAAGATCTCAATCACACACACACACACACAGGAAGCTCCTCTGTCGTCACTCACTCCCTTGTCATACAGCTTCGTTTCAGTTATTCCACAACTCTATTTTATCCAAGTGTGTTTTAAGTGTATTTTCTTCAACATTCACACTATTTTAACACTCATAAAATTAGCAAGCTCATTTAATTACATATGTTTGTGTTCTTAGCCAGGTTTTAATCACTATCTATGCATTACTCTTCACGAGCTTATCTCTGTAAGGTTAGTGCATTTTCTGTTTGTATGTGTGATTTTTATAAATGTTTATTCGTGATCTTTGCGATCTCGTAAATGTTTCTTTTGCAGTGTTTCAGACTCCTTTTCACAGGGTGTGTTTTCTCTCTCTGGCTCATCACTGGTCATTGTTAGTGGCATTTCCCCTTCGCCTGTACCCAGCGGCTTTACCCATTGAAGTCCCGTCTCCTCCAGTGACTCCAAGGTCACTCCGGGACTTAGGTTCAAGCAATCGTGACTGCGCCTTGCCTTAGGTCGTCCCAGGGTTTCGAGGTGGGATCTTACCCGTCATGGGCTGTCCAGCCTTCCATGCTCGCCTGATACGGGGGCCAACTGGGCAAGGGTGTTATCAGGTCTGGGGGACACACTGGTTCTGGAAATTAAAGGAGTGTAAACTGCTTTCTTTATTTCATGTGTGTATTAAACTTTCCAACAATAATTTCACATGTAACAGTTTGTGTACGTGCGTTTTCACTTCATTAATGTAATTGTTAGTTCATGTATTTATTTCTCTCGGTCTGTCTCTTTTCTAAAACCTGTAATTAATATAATTTTATTACTTTATTACTTTTCTTAAAACATGCATTCGCTTAATCTTCTTAGAATTTAAGGTCTGTCTATTTCTCTGGGTGCTCCCCTGACATCATCAGTCACACACACACCTTCTTCTCACACACACAGCAGCACAGTATTTCCTGTTTCTCTTTCCTGTTTCTACAAATTAATCAAACCCTTGTTTTTTCATATTTACAGTCTACAAAGCCTCTTTAGTTTTACTAAGTCTTGGTCTAAAAACAATACACCCTTATTTCATGCACACCCTTTTAAATATTCCAAGTTTTTTGCATTTGTCAATTTTTGTGACATCATTCACCCAATACTCTCATAATCGTCTCATACACACTGCCTTTTCTCTCAACCTCCCACTTTTCACTCATTCTACTATAGACCTCCCTAGTGTTATTATTACTTATTTACTATTTGGTACAAATCACACAGAGTCACTCAAATCAACTACTGACAGCATTCACACAGTTAAAATCACTCAAAATACGCTTTCCTAATGGTATTTTACAGGCATTGTTTTCAAACTCAGAAAGAGCAAATCAAATAATAACAATTTAAACCTCTAATCCTTCTCACAGCACACGCATAACTGGAAAAATAAAACACCACAGCCTTTATTTCTGAAGAGAGGTTACTACTGAAAGTAATATGTTAGTCTTAAGTATATACAATGCACTCCATATATATATATATATATAACTCAAAACTCAGTCAATTACTATACATCCACTACAGCACTCAAAACTTTATTTATAACCCTCTAATAAACATAAATGGCGTCTTAAACACACGCATTCAACAATGTTTGCAGCAGTGCTTGTGAAACCAACTGTGGTTTAAGCAGTTCACAGCTTCTTAATTTGCATTTTATTGCTTTCTAGGACATTCTAGTCTCTAATTCCTCTGTTTTCATGTTACAGCGTCTGTCACCAGCTCACTAGCTGTATTCAGACCTCCCGTTTGACACACACAACCACACACTCCCCCTAAAAACCCACAAAAAACTATCCCTAAAAACACACACAAGAACCCTTAAAAAACTTCATTCATTTATTTATTATTATTTTAAACCCTTAAGATGTTGTGCTGTGTTTCCTCTGTGCCAGCTGCAACCTATATTAACATAAAGCCAAACTGTAAACAAGTCTGTCAAATCTAACTATTTATATATTATCTGACTAACCGAAAAACCACTTACAATCTTCTAAAGTCCTCCTTAACCCAACAAACATCAAACGACTTACACCTATATGTATCACTCAAAGTCAACCACAGTACCTGATAAACACCAAATGTAACTGTGTATATTATCTCAAACTGAAACAAAACCCATCTAAAAATCCTAAAACATCTTAGTTTGATTAAATTATCTCAAATTCAATTTCAGTTCTCAGAACCCAAATAACGGTCCTAAGTATCAACAGTTTATGTATCCTATCTCAAAACCCCGCAAAAGTCATACAGTCATGGCAAGAAATAAAACTTTACTTACAATATTGTCATAAACAAAACCAGCGTCTTAAATACAGCCATCAGCAATGTCTAGCAGTCTCTATAAACTTCCTCATCCTCTATGCACCTCTCAGCTTCCTTATTTGCATTTTCACAGACACACACAGTCTAAAAATAGTACCAGCCTGACTCACAGACTCCTCTGACACACAATTTTACCCAGACGTCTTTATAATTACAACTGCAGTATTAGGCCCGACATTTTAAACCTACACAATTTCGACAAATTTTAATTAACCCTCCAAGGGACAAACTCCAAGTTTTTTATTGTCAATATCCCAGTATCAGGTCCAACCTGTATCTGGTCTAATTGCTAAAGTTCCTAAGTCAATTTAAAAGCGTCCAACGCCCAAGGTCCAACCTTTGCTACCCAAAAAAGTGCATAAACCGTTCCAAACGGTCAACTGATCCAATCAGTAGCTATTTTGGACCGTCCTCAGTTGTCCACGATTGCCAATCGAACTATCCCGTCCAACGGAAAATCCTGAGCGTCCCCAGGAAGTTGGGAGCGTCACCTCCGAACAATGCACTTCTTAGAACATCCCACAGTTCCGTTCTACAGAAATTTACTTATATTTTTTAAAGACATCTTATGAAACCACCAAACCTACTATACTGATGTCCAAGCCCAGCTTTATAATCAATTAAGACTGTATTACCATATACAGATTTCAAATGACCTATATCCTAAATTCAGTAGTCCAACTACTTTACTTTGTCTTTTTCCTATTTCCGTTACTTTTACCTATTCCTATTTAGTAGTCCAACTACTTAAATCCTTGTAGCAGTCCAACTGCTTTTCCTTTAATCAGTACTGTCACTTAACCTTACATTATCATTACTTCAACTTCAATTCTCATGAGATTTTCACCAAAATCAAAACAGACCTTTACCAGTAATTTTCAGTGAGTAGACTTTCAATTTTGTAATCGTCAATCTGGCACAGTTTGGAAATAATTCAACAGGTAGTGCCTTACCTTTAGATAAGCCGGCTTATGTCAACTCACTTCGACCACTGACTCGTGTCTGGCCGTTTGAGTACCTCGGACCCTCTCGGTCTCAATCTCCAACTTTCTCCCTCTCTCAACCCTCGGCCAATGCACCAAATGTTACGGGTTCGAAATTGAGGACGAGAGTAAAACAATGATGGTCCAGAAGAGGTCGGTCAAACAATTGATTTTAATGAATGCACGCAGCGTGGAGAGGTGTAAACTGCAAAACATCAGTTGTACATCTCTGCCCAAAATACACTCTAGATTGCTTTTATCCCATCAGGGTATTGTAACGCCCCCTCTTGCGTTTACAGTCACATAATTTGCATGTACAGAACATTCATGTATTTTAAGAGATAACTGCAGACACAGAAGTTCCCCATCCATCCAAATATGGTGAAGATCTCAGGCCTTTGAGGTCCCCATGGACTGGACATCCTTTCGTCACCTGTAACTAAGCAAACTCAAATACCACAAGAAGCTGAATACATTCAGGCCTTTGCTCAGCTACTATTTTACTGTAACAATATACTCAGGCTATGGGTTATGATATATATATATTAACTCAATCATTTTAAAGTAGTTATAACTGCACCTGTAATAAACATGTTAATATTTGATTATGATAACCCCTGTAATACTAATTATAACATAATGCCAACAGCTTCAATAAATGCTTTGATGAAATGATAATTAATGTAATGTTAAGGATGATGGTTATATACAGTTCAGCAGTGACCTAATTTCTTTAAATATTACACTAGGAACCACATCATACTGCCGCAATTTCATTCCACACTACTCCTCTGTGGAGGCTCCACTTACTGCACTCATTCATGGTGCAAGTCTGTCAGCCAATGATCGCATTTCTTGGACACCAGAGGCTGAAGCTGCCTTCTCTTCCTTGAAACAGCTGCTGCAAACAGCGCCCGTTTTAGCGCTTCCAGACCCATCCAAACCATACACACAAATGGTGGATGAAAAGAATGGTTTCATGTCTTCTGTTCTTTTACAGCAGCATGGTGATTCACTTCGCCCGGTGGGTTATTACTCTTCCAAGCTTGACCCAGTAGCTGCAGGACTGCCTGGATGCCTACGAGCAGTAGCTGCGTGTGAGAAGGCCGTGCTCGCCTCACGTGACATTGTAGGGTACTCTCCTCTGACAGTGCAGGTACCCCATGCAGTTTCTCTCATTTTGCTGGAGCAGAAAACTTCACACCTTTCTGCAGCTCGCTGGCTCAGGTACTCTTCCATACTGCTTGACATGCCCAACATCACAGTGAAACGATGCACAACACTTAACCCAGCCACTCTTCTCCCCACGCGAGAGGATGGTGAACCACACAGCTGCACTGCTGTATTGGGTGAAACTTGTACACCTCGGATTGACTTGTTAGATGTTCCCATCGAGAACTCTGACATAGTGTTATATGTAGATGGCTCTTCCTCACGTGATTCATGTGGAACTAACCGGGTGGGTTTTGCTGTGTGTTCTGATCATGCCACTCTCGTTTGAGGCTCATTGCCCAGACACTTCTCAGCACAGACTGCAGAACTTGTGGCGCTCACAGAAGCCTGTAAACTTACGGAGAGTCAGTCGACCACCATCTACACTGACTCTCGCTACGCGTTCGGTGTGGTGCATGATTTTGGCGCCTTGTGGAGGCACAGAAAGTTCCTGAAATCTGATGGGAAGCCCATCCTCAATGCTAACCAGTTAGCAGCGCTTCTGGATGCCATCCTCCTGCCTGCTCGCATTGCTGTAGTGAAGTGTGCAGCACACACAGGTAAAACTGATTCTGTCTCCCAAGGAAATGCAGCCGCCGATGCAGCAGCCAAAGCAGCAGCCGAAGGAGGCCTACCCTTCCAACTTGTCTTGGCACCACTGTCCACAACTAACTAACTAACTAAAAGCCCTCCTCTCAGAAATCATTCCCAGGTGGGGTATTCCGGGGAAAATCATAAGTGATAATGGTACTCACTTTGTGAACCAGGCATTGAAGGAGATCAGCAAGCAACTAGGTTTCAAATTGCAAACACACTGTGCATATCACCCACAATCTGGAGGTGCTGTAGAGAGAATGAACGGCTCCTTAAAATCCAAGCTGGTAAAGTGCTGTGAAGAAACTGGCCTCACATGGCCAAAAGCACTTCCCCTTGTGCTGATGTATGTGCGCACGCGAACCAGACCTCCAGTACACCTCAGCCCTTATGAGGTGTTGTATGGATGAGCCGCCAGAGTGGGGGCAGAACCCCCCAAATGGACTGGCATGTCAACAGAAGTTGTGCAACAGCGAAATGATTGTGTACTGTCAAAATCTCTCCAGGACTCTCTCGCAGGTACACCGAGCAGTAAAAGCAGCCCTGCGCAGGCCAGCAGAAGGACCCCTGCACCCGTTCAAACCAGGGAACTGGGTGCTAGTGAAGGATTTCAGGAGGAGACACTGGAAGGCGAAGCGGTGGCTGGGCCCATTCCAAGTCCTACTGATCACACAAACAGCGGTGAAGGTTGGAGAACGAGTTACTTGGTTCCACGCCAGCCACTGTAAGCTGTTTGGAGGAGAACCACCCAGAACGAAGGAGCGACTAGAAAAGACAAACGGGGCAGAATAATCCCCGCACCTCATTCAGGCAGTAGGCAGTCTACCTTCTACCTGCAACAATGCAACAAGCCAGGAAGCAGCTCATCACTGGGGTAGCTCTGATGCCTTTTAGTGTGCTGATGATCGCCCTCTGGTGGAGCCTCTAGAGAGATCAGCAGCTGAACACCATGCCAACATCCAAGGAGGTTCGTGCAACAGAAGGAGCAACCCACGAGCCACGGTGGGTCCTCTGTGCTGCACTTTCATTCCAAACCAACACAGCCTCAGATGACACTGTAACCAGAGCCTTGGAAGGTTTGTGAAAACTGTCATCCAAAACGACAGAGGACTCCGGCATCAATAACCCCTTAGACGGGTGGTTAAACAGACAGTTTGGGAAGTATAAGGCCATAGTGATGTCGTTGCTAATGTCCATAGCCACTTTTATTGCCATTCTCACATTGGTGTCTGATCCCATGCCTCCGAACCCTATTGAGTAGATTAATCACAGTGGCACTGACAAAAGAAAGCGAATCTCCCAAATTGCAGCTTCCCCTATTGCAGGCTGAAGATTACATTGATGATAGCAAAAGTGAGGATGATTGTGATGAGTGAAATTATTTTCCTGACACTGTAAGAATGATGCATATTGTGAAACCTTTTGAGTGTGCAATAATGCTGATGTAATTAACAGAATGTTAGGAAGAGAAATCCTTGGTACTAATGATTGAGATGCAATCAAGAGGGTGGGAACTGTTGTGGGATTTCTCTTTAGTGTATTGTCCTTTAATGTATTGAAATGCTTTCATGTTACTTAGTTTAGTATGTCTGGTTCACACCTCATTCACGCTGGGAAACAGACGGTGAGAAACTGGTGAATGTCTCCCAGGATGCGGAAGCTCACACAGGAAGGCTTGACCCCAAAGTGGGGGAGATTCACACAGGTGATGGAGAGTCTGTCTGTTTAGAGCCAAGGTGTGAACTGCAACTGTAAAAGCCTTTTGTTCTGTGACTGTGTATAAAAAGGACCTGAACTGTTCATTGTTAGGGACGACTTTCATTGCCCCCTGACTGACGTCCCTCCTCATGCATGAGATAGCTGAAATAAAGGTGTTGTTACAACTCATCCCGTCTGCAGGCTTTGATAATTAAAATTTTCACAACAGGTGAATCTGGCATCGATATTTGACATCAATATAGATAGGCTGGTCTGGCATTGATATTTAACATCAATGATGAGAGGCTGGTCTGGCATTGATATGTGACATCACAATAGAGACGTTCGTTTGACATTGATATGTGACATCACAAAATAGAGGTGAATCTGGCATTGATATTTAACATCAATGTAGAGAAGTGAATCTGGCAATGATATGTGACATCACCATAGAGAGGTTAATCTGGCATTGATATGTGACATCACAATAGAGAGGTTCGTTTGACATTGATATGTGACATATCAATAGAGAGGTGAATCTGGCATTGATATTTAACATCAATGTAGAGAAGTGAATCTGGCATTGATATATGAATTCACAATAGAGAGGTGAATCTGGCATTGATATTTAACATCACAGTAGAGAGGTTTGTCTGACAATGATATGTGACATCACAATAGAGAGGTGAATCTGGCATCGATATTTGACATCAATGTAGATAGGCTGGTCTGGCATTGATATTTAACATCACAGTAGAGAGGCTGGTCTGGCATTAATATGTGACATCACAATAGAGAGGTGAATCTGGCATTGATATTTAACATCAATGTAGAGAGGCTGGTCTGGCATCGATATGTGACATCACATTATAGAGGTGAATCTGGCATTAATATTTAACATCAATGTAGAGAGGCTGGTCTGGCATTGATATATGACATCACAATATAGAGGTGAATCTGGCATCGATATATGACATCACAATAAAGAGGTGAATATGGCATTGATATTTAACATCACAGTAGAGAGGTTGGTCTGGCATTGATATGTGACATCACAATACAGAGGTGAATCTGGCATCGATATTCAAGATCAATGTAGAGAGGCTTGTATGGCATTGATATGTGACATCACAATAGAGAGGTTCGTTTGACATTGATATGTGACATCACAATAGAGTGGTGAATCTGGCATCGATATTCAACATCAATGTAGAGAGGCTGGTCTGGCATTGATATATGACATCACAGTAGAGAGGTGAATCTGGCATGGACTTTTAACATCACAGTAGAGAGGTTCGTCTGACATTGATATGTGACATCACAATAGAGTGGTGAATCTGGCATCGATATTTGACATCAATTTCGATAGGCTGGTCTGGCATTGATATTTAACATCACAGTAGAGAGGCTGGTCTGGCATTAATATGTGACATCACAATAGAGAGGTGAATCTGGTATTGATATTTAACATCAATGTAGAGAGGCAGGTCTGGTATTGATATGTGACATCACAATATAGAGGTGAATCTAGCATTGATATTTAACATCACAGTAGAGAGGTTCGTCTTACATTGATATGTTACATCACATTATAGAGGTGAATCTGGCATTGATATTTAACATCAATGTAGAGAGGCTGGTCTGGCATTGATATATGACATCACAATATAGAGGTGAATCTGGCATCGATATATGACATCACAATATAGAGGTGAATATGGCATTGATATTTAACATCACAGTAGAGAGGTTCGTCTGACATTGATATGTGACATCACAATAGAGAGGTGAATCTGTCATCGATATTCAACATCAATGTAGAGAGGCTTGTCTGGCATTGATATGTGACATCAAAATAGAGAGGTTCGTTTGACATTGATATGTGACATCACATTAGAGAGGTGAATCTGGCATCGATATTCAACATCAATGTAGAGAGGCTGGTCTGGCATTGATATATGACATCACAATATAGAGGTGAATCTGGCATTGATATTTAACATCACAGTAGAGAGGCTGGTCTGGCATTGATATGTGACATCACAATAGAGACATTCGATTGACACTAATATGTGACATCACAATAGAGATGTTCGTTTGACACTGATATGTGACATCACAATAGATACGTTAGTCTGACATTGATATGTGACATCACAATATAGAGGTGAATCTAGCATTGATATTTAACATCACAGTAGAGAGGTTCGTCTGACATTGATATGTGAGATCACAATAGAGAGGTGAATCTGGCATCGATATTCAACATCAATGTAGAGAGGCTGGTCTGGCATTGATATATGACATCAGAATATAGAGGTTAAACTGGCATTGATATGAGACATCTCCATAGAGAGGTTAATCTGGCATTGATATGTAACATCACAATAGAGAGGTTCGGTTGACATTGATATGTGACATCACAATAGAGAGGTGAATCTGGCATTGATATTTAACATCAATGTAGATAGGCTGGTCTGGCATTGATATGTGACATCACAATACAGAGTTGAATCTGGCATTGATATTTAACATCAATGTAGAGAGGCTGGTCTGGCATTGATATATGACATCACAGTAGATATGTTCGTTTGACATTGATATGTGACATCACAGTAGAGAGGTGAATCTGGCATTGATATGTGACATCGCAGTAGATAGGTTCGTCTGACATTGATATGTGACATCACAGTAGAGAGGTGAATCTGGCATTGATATGTGACATCACAATAGAGAGGTGAATCAGGCATTGATATTTAACATCAATGTAGAGAGACTGGTCTGGCATTGATATGTGACATCACAATAGAGAGGTGAATCTGGCATCGATATATGACATCACAATATAGAGGTGAATATGGCATTGATATTTAACATCACAGTAGAGAGGTTCGTCTGTCATTGATATGTGACATCACAATACAGAGGTGAATCTGGCATCGATATTCAAGATCAATGTAGAGAGGCTTGTCTGGCATTGATATGTGACATCACAATAGAGAGGTTCGTTTGACATTGATATGTGACATCACAATAGAGTGGTGAATCTGGCATCGATATTCAACATCAATGTAGAGAGGCTGGTCTGGCATTGATATATGACATCACAATATAGAGTTGAATCTGGCATTGATATTTAACATCACAGTAGAGAGGTTGGTCTGGCATTGATATGTGACATCACAATATAGACATTCGATTGACACTGATATGTGACATCACAATAGAGACGTTCGTTTGACACTGATATGTGACATCACAATAGCGAGTTGAATCTGGCATTGATATTTAACGTCAATGATGAGAGGTTCGTTGGACACTGATATGTGACATATCAATAGAGAGGTGAATCTGGCATCGATATTCAACATCAATGTAGAGAGGCTGGTCTGGCATTGATATATGAATTCACAATAGAGACATTCGATTGACACTAATATGTGACATCACAATAGAGATGTTCGTTTGACACTGATATGTGACATCACAATAGATACGTTAGTCTGACATTGATATGTGAGATCACAATAGAGAGGTGAATCTGGCATCGATATTCAACATCAATGTAGAGAGGCTGGTCTGGCATTGATATATGACATCAGAATATAGAGGTTAAACTGGCATTGATATGAGACATCTCCATAGAGAGGTTAATCTGGCATTGATATGTGACATCACAATAGAGAGGTTCGGTTGACATTGATATGTGACATCACAATAGAGAGGTGAATCTGGCATTGATATTTAACATCAATGTAGATAGGCTGGTCTGGCATTGATATGTGACATCACAATACAGAGTTGAATCTGGCATTGATATTTAACATCAATGTAGAGAGGCTGGTCTGGCATTGATATATGACATCACAGTAGATATGTTCGTTTGACATTGATATGTGACATCACAGTAGAGAGGTGAATCTGGCATTGATATGTGACATCACAATAGAGACATTCGATTGACACTGATATGTGACATCACAATAGAGACTTTCGTTTGACACTGATATGTGACATCACAATAGCGAGTTGAATCTGGCATTGATATTTAACGTCAATGATGAGAGGTTCGTTGGACACTGATATGTGACATATCAATAGAGAGGTGAATCTGGCATGGACTTTTAACATCACAGTAGAGAGGTTCGTCTGACATTGATATGTGACATCACAATAGAGAGGTGAATCTGGCATCGATATTTGACATCAATTTCGATAGGATGGTCTGGCATTGATATTTAACATCACAGTAGAGAGGCTGGTCTGGCATTAATATGTGACATCACAATAGAGAGGTGAATCTGGTATTGATATTTAACATCAATGTAGAGAGGCAGGTCTGGTATTGATATGTGACATCACAATATAGAGGTGAATCTAGCATTGATATTTAACATCACAGTAGAGAGGTTCGTCTTACATTGATATGTTACATCACATTATAGAGGTGAATCTGGCATTGATATTTAACATCAATGTAGAGAGGCTGGTCTGGCATTGATATATGACATCACAATATAGAGGTGAATCTGGCATCGATATATGACATCACAATATAGAGGTGAATATGGCATTGATATTTAACATCACAGTAGAGAGGTTCGTCTGACATTGATATGTGACATCACAATAGAGAGGTGAATCTGTCATCGATATTCAACATCAATGTAGAGAGGCTTGTCTGGCATTGATATGTGACATCAAAATAGAGAGGTTCGTTTGACATTGATATGTGACATCACATTAGAGAGGTGAATCTGGCATCGATATTCAACATCAATGTAGAGAGGCTGGTCTGGCATTGATATATGACATCACAATATAGAGGTGAATCTGGCATTGATATTTAACATCACAGTAGAGAGGCTGGTCTGGCATTGATATGTGACATCACAATAGAGACATTCGATTGACACTAATATGTGACATCACAATAGAGATGTTCGTTTGACACTGATATGTGACATCACAATAGATACGTTAGTCTGACATTGATATGTGACATCACAATATAGAGGTGAATCTAGCATTGATATTTAACATCACAGTAGAGAGGTTCGTCTGACATTGATATGTGAGATCACAATAGAGAGGTGAATCTGGCATCGATATTCAACATCAATGTAGAGAGGCTGGTCTGGCATTGATATATGACATCAGAATATAGAGGTTAAACTGGCATTGATATGAAACATCTCCATAGAGAGGTTAATCTGGCATTGATATGTGACATCACAATAGAGAGGTTCGGTTGACATTGATATGTGACATCACAATAGAGAGGTGAATCTGGCATTGATATTTAACATCAATGTAGATAGGCTGGTCTGGCATTGATATGTGACATCACAATACAGAGTTGAATCTGGCATTGATATTTAACATCAATGTAGAGAGGCTGGTCTGGCATTGATATATGACATCACAGTAGATATGTTCGTTTGACATTGATATGTGACATCACAGTAGAGAGGTGAATCTGGCATTGATATGTGACATAGCAGTAGATAGGTTCGTCTGACATTGATATTTAACCTCACAGTAGAGCGGTTAGTCTGACATTGATATGTGACATCACAATAGAGAGATGAATCTGGCATTGATATTTAACATATACAAGTAGAGAGGAGAATCTGGCATTGATATGTGACATCAAAATAGAGTGGTTCGTCTGACATTGATATGTGACAACACAATAGAGAGGTGAATCTGGCATTGATATTTAACATCACAGTAGAGTGGTTCGTCTGACATTGATATTTGACATCACAGCAGAGAAGCGAGTCTGGTATTGATATGTGACATCACAGTAGATATGTTCGTTTGACATTGATATGTGACATCACAGTAGAGAGGTGAATCTGGCATTGATATGTGACATCACAATAGAGAGGTGAATCAGGCATTGATATTTAACATCAATGTAGATAGGCTGGTCTGGCATTGATATGTGTTATCACAATACAGAGGTGAATCTAGCATTGATATGTGACATCACAATAGAGAGGTTCGGTTGACATTGATATGTGACATCACAATAGAGAGGTGAATCTGGCATTGATATTTAACATCAATGTAGATAGGCTGGTCTGGCATTGATATGTGACATCACAATATAGAGGTGAATCTGGCATCGATATATGACATCACAATATAGAGGTGAATATGGCATTGATATTTAACATCACAGTAGAGAGGTTCGTCAGACATTGATATGTGACATCACAATAGAGAGGTGAATCTGGCATTGATATTTAACATCAATGTAGATAGGCTGGTCTGGCATTGATATGTGACATCACAATAGAGAGGTTCGTTTCACATTGATATGTGACATCACAGTAGAGAGGTGAATCTGGCATTGATATTTAACATCACAGTAGATAGGTTCGTCTGACATTGATATGTGACATCACAGTAGATATGTTCGTTTGACATTGATATGTGACATCACAGTAGAGAGGTGAATCTGGCATTGATATGTGACATCACAGTAGATAGGTTCGTCTGACATTGATATGTGACATCACAGTAGAGAGGAGAATCAGGCATTGATATTTAACATCAATGTAGAGAGACTGGTCTGGCATTGATATGTGACATCACAATAGAGAGGTGAATCAGGCATTGATATTTAACATCACAGTAGATAGATTCGTCTGACATTGATATGTGACATCACAATAGAGAGGTGAATCTGGCATCGACATTCAACATCAATGTAGAGAGGCTGGTCTGGCATTGATATGTGTTATCACAATACAGAGGTGAATCTGGCATTCATATGTGACATCAATGTAGATATGCTGGTCTGGCATTAATATGTGACATCACAATAGAGAGGTGAATCTGGCATTGATATTTAACATCAATGTAGAGAGGCTGGTCTGGTATTGATATGTGACATCACAATATAGAGGTGAATCTAGCATTGATATTTAACATCACAGTAGAGAGGTTCGTCTTACATTGATATGTTACATCACAATATAGAGGTGAATATGGCATTGATATTTAACATCTCAGTAGAGAGGTTCGTCTGACATTGATATGTGACATCACAATAGAGAGGTTCGTTTGACATTGATATGTGACATCACAATAGAGAGGTGAATCTGGCATTGATATTTAACATCAATGTAGAGAGGCTGGTCTGGTATTGATATGTGACATCACAATATAGAGGTGAATCTAGCATTGATATTTAACATCACAGTAGAGAGGCTGGTATGGCATTAATATGTGACATCACAATAGAGAGGTGAATCTGGCATTGATATTTAACATCAATGTAGAGAGGCTGGTCTGGTATTGATATGTGACATCACAATATAGAGGTGAATCTAGCATTGATATTTAACATCACAGTAGAGAGGCTGGTCTGGCATTAATATGTGACATCACAATAGAGAGGTGAATCTGGCATTGATATTTAACATCAATGTAGAGAGGCTGGCCTGGTATTGCTATGTGACATCACAATATAGAAGTGAATCTGGCATTGATATTTAACATCACAGTAGAGAGGTTCGTCTTACATTGATATGTTACATCACAATATAGAGGTGAATCTGGCATCGATATATGACATCACAATATAGAGGTGAATATGGCATTGATATTTAACATCTCAGTAGAGAGGTTCGTCTGGCATTGATATGTGACATCACAATAGAGACGTTTGTTTGACATTGATATGTGACATCACAATAGAGAGGTGAATCTGGCATTGATATGTGACATCACAATACAGAGGTGAATCTGGCATTGATATTTAACATCAATGTAGAGAGACTGGTCTGACATTGATATGTGACATCACAATAGAGAGGTTCGTCTGGCATTGATATGTGACTTCACAATAGAGACGGTCGTTTGGCATTGATATGTGACATCACAATATAGAGGTGAATCTGGCATTGATATTTAACTTCAATGTAGAGAGGTTCGGCTGACATTGATATGTGACATAACAATAGAGAGGTGAATCTGGCATCGATATTCAACATCACAGTAGAGAGGCTGGTCTGGCATTAATATGTGACATCACAATAGAGAGGTGAATCTGGTATTGATATTTAACATCAATGTAGAGAGGCTGGTCTGGCATTGATATATGACATCAGAATATAGAGGTTAAACTGGCATTGATATGAGACATCTCCATAGAGAGGTTAATCTGGCATTGATATGTGACATCACAACAGAGAGGTTCGGTTGACATTGATATGTGACATCACAATAGAGAGGTGAATCTGGCATTGATATTTAACATCAATGTAGAGAGGCTGGTCTGGTATTGATATGTGACATCACAATATAGAGGTGAATCTAGCATTGATATTTAACATCACAGTAGAGAGGCTGGTCTGGCATTAATATGTGACATCACAATAGAGAGGTGAATCTGGCATTGATATTTAACATCAATGTAGAGAGGCTGGTCTGGTATTGATATGTGACATCACAATATAGAGGTGAATCTAGCATTGATATTTAACATCACAGTAGAGAGGTTCGTCTTACATTGATATGTTACATCACAATATAGAGGTGAATCTGGCATCGATATATGACATCACAATATAGAGGTGAATATGGCATTGATATTTAACATCTCAGTAGAGAGGTTCGTCTGGCATTGATATTTAACATCAATATAGAGAGACTGGTCTGACATTGATATATGACATCACAATATAGAGGTGAATATGGCATTGATATTTAACATCTCAGTAGAGAGGTGAATCTGGCATTGATATTTAACATCAATATAGAGAGACTGGTCTGACATTGATATGTGACATCACAATAGAGAGGTTCGTCTGGCATTGATATGTGACTTCACAATAGAGACGGTCGTTTGGCATTGATATGTGACATCACAATATAGAGGTGAATCTGGCATTGATATTTAACTTCAATGTAGAGAGGTTCGGCTGACATTGATATGTGACATAACAATAGAGAGGTGAATCTGGCGTCGATATTCAACATCACAGTAGAGAGGCTGGTCTGGCATTAATATGTGACATCACAATAGAGAGGTGAATCTGGTATTGATATTTAACATCAATGTAGAGAGGCTGGTCTGGCATTGATATATGACATCAGAATATAGAGGTTAAACTGGCATTGATATGAGACATCTCCATAGAGAGGTTAATTTGGCATTGATATGTGACATCACAACAGAGAGGTTCGGTTGACATTGATATGTGACATCACAATAGAGAGGTGAATCTGGCATTGATATTTAACATCAATGTAGAGAGGCTGGTCTGGTATTGATATGTGACATCACAATATAGAGGTGAATCTAGCATTGATATTTAACATCACAGTAGAGAGGTTCGTCTTACATTGATATGTTACATCACAATATAGAGGTGAATCTGGCATCGATATATGACATCACAATATAGAGGTGAATATGGCATTGATATTTAACATCTCAGTAGAGAGGTTCGTCTGGCATTGATATGTGACATCACAATAGAGACGTTTGTTTGACATTGATATGTGACATCACAATAGAGAGGTGAATCTGGCATTGATATGTGACATCACAATACAGAGGTGAATCTGGCATTGATATTTAACATCAATGTAGAGAGACTGGTCTGACATTGATATGTGACATCACAATAGAGAGGTTCGTCTGGCATTGATATGTGACTTCACAATAGAGACGGTCGTTTGGCATTGATATATGACATCACAATATAGAGGTGAATCTGGCATTGATATTTAACATCAATGTAGAGAGGCTGGTCTGGTATTGATATGTGACATCACAATATAGAGGTGAATCTAGCATTGATATTTAACATCACAGTAGAGAGGCTGGTCTGGCATTAATATGTGACATCACAATAGAGAGGTGAATCTGGCATTGATATTTAACATCAATGTAGAGAGGCTGGTCTGGTATTGATATGTGACATCACAATATAGAGGTGAATCTAGCATTGATATTTAACATCACAGTAGAGAGGCTGGTCTGGCATTAATATGTGACATCACAATAGAGAGGTGAATCTGGCATTGATATTTAACATCAATGTAGCGAGGCTGGTCTGGTATTGATATGTGACATCACAATATAGAGGTGAATCTAGCATTGATATTTAACATCACAGTAGAGAGGTTCGTCTTACATTGATATGTTACATCACAATATAGAGGTGAATCTGGCATCGATATATGACATCACAATATAGAGGTGAATATGGCATTGATATTTAACATCTCAGTAGAGAGGTTCGTCTGGCATTGACATGTGACATCACAATAGAGACGTTTGTTTGACATTGATATGTGACATCACAATAGAGAGGTGAATCTGGCATTGATATGTGACATCACAATACAGAGGTGAATCTGGCATTGATATTTAACATCAATGTAGAGAGGCTGGTCTGGTATTGATATGTGACATCACAATATAGAGGTGACTCTAGCATTGATATTTAACATCACAGTAGAGAGGCTGGTCTGGCATTAATATGTGACATCACAATAGAGAGGTGAATCTGGCATTGATATTTAACATCAATGTAGAGAGGCTGGTCTGGTATTGATATGTGACATCACAATATAGAGGTGAATCTAGCATTGATATTTAACATCACAGTAGAGAGGTTCGTCTTACATTGATATGTTACATCACAATATAGAGGTGAATCTGGCATCGATATATGACATCACAATATAGAGGTGAATATGGCATTGATATTTAACATCTCAGTAGAGAGGTTCGTCTGGCATTGATATGTGACATCACAATAGAGACGTTTGTTTGACATTGATATGTGACATCACAATAGAGAGGTGAATCTGGCATTGATATGTGACATCACAATACAGAGGTGAATCTGGCATTGATATTTAACATCAATGTAGAGAGACTGGTCTGACATTGATATGTGACATCACAATAGAGAGGTTCGTCTGGCATTGATATGTGACTTCACAATAGAGACGGTCGTTTGGCATTGATATGTGACATCACAATATAGAAGTGAATCTGGCATTGATATTTAACATCAATGTAGAGAGGCTAGTCTGGTATTGATATGTGACATCACAATATAGAGGTGAATCTAGCATTGATATTTAACATCACAGTAGAGAGGCTGGTCTGGCATTAATATATGACATCACAATAGAGAGGTGAATCTGGCATTGATATTTAACATCAATGTAGAGAGGCTGGTCTGGTATTGATATGTGACATCACAATAGAGAGGTGAATCTAGCATTGATATTTAACATCACAGTAGAGAGGTTCGTCTTACATTGATATGTTACATCACAATATAGAGGTGAATCTGGCATCGATATATGACATCACAATATAGAGGTGAATATGGCATTGATATTTAACATCTCAGCAGAGAGGTTCGTCTGGCATTGATATGTGACATCACAATAGAGACGTTTGTTTGACATTGATATGTGACATCACAATACAGAGGTGAATCTGGCATTGATATTTAACTTCAATGTAGAGAGACTGGTCTGGCATTGATATGTGACATAACAATAGAGAGGTGAATCTGGCATCGATATTGAACATCACAGTAGAGAGGCTGGTCTGGCATTAATATGTGACATCACAATAGAGAGGTGAATCTGGTATTGATATTTAACATCAATGTAGAGAGGCTGGTCTGGTATTGATATGTGACATCACAATATAGAGGTGAATCTAGCATTGATATTTAACATCACAGTAGAGAGGCTGGTCTGGCATTAATATGTGACATCACAATAGAGAGGTGAATCTGGCATTGATATTTAACATCAATGTAGAGAGGCTGGTCTGGTATAGATATGTGACATCACAATATAGAGGTGAATCTAGCATTGCTATTTAACATCACAGTAGAGAGGTTCGTCTTACATTGATATGTTACATCACAATATAGAGGTGAATCTGGCATCGATATATGACATCACAATATAGAGGTGAATATGGCATTGATATTTAACATCTCAGTAGAGAGGTTCGTCTGGCATTGATATGTGACATCACAATAGAGACGTTTGTTTGACATTGATATGTGACATCACAATAGAGAGGTGAATCTGGCATTGATATGTGACATCACAATACAGAGGTGAATCTGGCATTGATATTTAACATCAATGTAGAGAGGCTGGTCTGGTATTGATATGTGACATCACAATATAGAGGTGACTCTAGCATTGATATTTAACATCACAGTAGAGAGGCTGGTCTGGCATTAATATGTGACATCACAATAGAGAGGTGAATCTGGCATTGATATTTAACATCAATGTAGAGAGGCTGGTCTGGTATTGATATGTGACATCACAATATAGAGGTGAATCTAGCATTGATATTTAACATCACAGTAGAGAGGTTCGTGTTACATTGATATGTTACATCACAATATAGAGGTGAATCTGGCATCGATATATGACATCACAATATAGAGGTGAATATGGCATTGATATTTAACATCTCAGTAGAGAGGTTCGTCTGGCATTGATATGTGACATCACAATAGAGACGTTTGTTTGACATTGATATGTGACATCACAATAGAGAGGTGAATCTGGCATTGATATGTGACATCACAATACAGAGGTGAATCTGGCATTGATATTTAACATCAATGTAGAGAGACTGGTCTGACATTGATATGTGACATCACAATAGAGAGGTTCGTCTGGCATTGATATGTGACTTCACAATAGAGACGGTCGTTTGGCATTGATATGTGACATCACAATATAGAGGTGAATATGGCATTGATATTTAACATCTCAGCAGAGAGGTTCGTCTGGCATTGATATGTGACATCACAATAGAGACGTTTGTTTGACATTGATATGTGACATCACAATACAGAGGTGAATCTGGCATTGATATTTAACTTCAATGTAGAGAGACTGGTCTGGCATTGATATGTGACATAACAATAGAGAGGTGAATATGGCATCGATATTCAACATCACAGTAGAGAGGCTGGTCTGGCATTAATATGTGACATCACAATAGAGAGGTGAATCTGGTATTGATATTTAACATCAATGTAGCGAGGCTGGTCTGGCATTGATATATGACATCAGAATATAGATTTTAAACTGGCATTGATATGTGACATCACAACAGAGAGGTTCGGTTGACATTGATATGTGACATCACAATAGAGAGGTGAATCTGGCATTGATATTTAACATCAATGTAGATAGGCTGGTCTGACATTGATATGTGACATCACAATAGAGAGGTGAATCTGGCATTGATATTTAACATCAATGTAGATAGGCTGGTCTGGCATTGATATGTGACATCACAATACAGAGGCGAATCTGGCATTGATATTTAACATCAATGTAGAGAGGCTGGTCTGGCATTGATATATGACATCACAATATAGAGGTGAATCTGGCATCGATATATGACATCACAATATAGAGGTGAATATGGCATTGATATTTAACATCACAGTAGAGAGGTTCGTCAGACATTGATATGTGACATCACAATAGAGAGGTGAATCTGTCATCGATATTCAACATCAATGTAGAGAGGCTGGTCTGGCATTGATATATGACATCACAATATAGAGGTGAATCTGGCATCGATATATGACATCACAATATAGAGGTGAATATGGCATTGATATTTAACATCACAGTAGAGAGGTTCTTCAGAAATTGATATGTGACATCACAATAGAGAGGTGAATCTGGCATCGATATTCAACATCAATGTAGAGAGGCTTGTCTGGCATTGATATGTGACATCACAATAGAGAGGTTCGTTTCACATTGATATGTGACATCACAGTAGAGAGGTGAATCTGGCATTGATATTTAAAATCACAGTAGATAGGTTCGTCTGACATTGATATGTGACATCACAATAGAGAGGTGAATCTGGTATTGATATGTGACATCACAGTAGATATGTTCGTTTGACATTGATATGTGACATCACAGTAGAGAGGTGAATCTGGCATTGATATGTGACATCACAGTAGATAGGTTCGTCTGACATTGATATGTGACATCACAGTAGAGAGGTGAATCTGGCATTGATATGTGACATCACAATAGAGAGGTGAATCAGGCATTGATATTTAACATCAATGTAGAGAGACTGGTCTGGCATTGATATGTGACATCACAATAGAGAGGTGAATCAGGCATTGATATTTAACATCACAGTAGATAGGTTCGTCTGACATTGATATGTGACATCACAATAGAGAGGTCAATCTGGCATCGACATTCAACATCAATGTAGAGAGGCTGGTCTGGCATTGATATGTGTTATCACAATACAGAGGTGAATCTGGCATTGATATGTGACATCAATGTAGATATGCTGGTCTGGCATTGATATTTAACATCACAGTAGAGAGGCTGGTCTGGCATTAATATGTGACATCACAATAGAGAGGTGAATCTGGCATTGATATTTAACATCAATGTAGAGAGGCTGGTCTGGTATTGATATGTGACATCACAATATAGAGGTGAATCTAGCATTGATATTTAACATCACAGTAGAGAGGTTCGTCTTACATTGATATGTTACATCACAATATAGAGGTGAATCTGGCATCGATATATGACATCACAATATAGAGGTGAATATGGCATTGATATTTAACATCTCAGTAGAGAGGTTCGTCTGACATTGATATGTGACATCACAATAGAGAGGTGAATCTGGCATTGATATTTAACATCAATGTAGAGAGGCTGGTCTGGTATTGATATGTGACATCACAATATAGAGGTGAATCTAGCATTGATATTTAACATCACAGTAGAGAGGCTGGTCTGGCATTAATATGTGACATCACAATAGAGAGGTGAATCTGGCATTGATATTTAACATCAATGTAGAGAGGCTGGTCTGGTATTGATATGTGACATCACAATATAGAGGTGAATCTAGCATTGATATTTAACATCACAGTAGAGAGGCTGGTCTGGCATTAATATGTGACATCACAATAGAGAGGTCAATCTGGCATTGATATTTAACATCAGTGTAGAGAGGCTGGTCTGGTATTGATATGTGACATCACAATATAGAGGTGAATCTGGCATCGATATATGACATCACAATATAGAGGTGAATATGGCATTGATATTTAACATCTCAGTAGAGAGGTTCGTCTGACATTGATATGTGACATCACAATAGAGAGGTTCGTTTGACATTGATATATGATATCACAATATAGAGGTGAATCTGCCATTGATATTTAACATCACAGTAGAGAGGCTGGTCTGGCATTGATATGTGACATCACAATAGAGACATTCGATTGACACTAATATGTGACATCACAATAGAGACGTTCGTTTGACACTGATATGTGACATCACAATAGATACATTAGTCTGACATTGATATGTGACATCACAATAGAGAGGTGAATCTGGCATTGATATTTAACGTCAATGACTGTCATGTCTCGGCTGTGTGCAGGCAGGCAGAGAGGAAGGACCCAAGATGCAGGACTCACGGAAGCGAAAGTGAATTCCGAACAAACAGCTTTATTGCAGGGGTTACCGAACAGAAAACTAACTATACTGAAAAACAACTAGACTGGCATGACGAACAGAACACACAGGGAGTGAGGGCAGAAGACGTTAACGACGCGACAGAGAACAAAGGAAACACAGGGCTTATATACACATGGCAGTAATCAAGGGATGAGAGACAGGAGGGGAACACACCTGGGAGAAATCAGAGCTGACGGGACAGGGGAAACGTAAACTGAACACACTCACATGAGACGGGGACCTTCAGAATAAAACAGGAAGCACACGACAGACAGAGACACAGACGCAGACTCATAAGCAAGCACAATAACATCACGGACAGACAGAGAAGACCAAACACAGGCCACCTAAACTAAACATGAGGGCAAGCTAACAAAACCCCAAACCAGAATACTCATCATGATCGGCAAAGGAACAGAACACAATTACAATCAAAGCACCAGAGGATAAAGAACAATCCATAATGCAGAAAATAAACTAAAACATAAGAAACTCAAAATGCTGGGTCGAACCGACCCAGGACCGTGACACCATAGACAGACGGAGGGAACACAGAAGTGGGGGCAGGCAGGCAAAGAACAGAAACCTAACAAATGGCAATTCACAACAGAATACATACTCGGAATGAACAAAAGCATAAGGAAACACAAAACACTGAGTCGTCAGACTCAGGACCATGACAGTACCCCCCCCTCAAGGGCTGGCTCCAGACAGCCCAACAGAAACACAAAAACCGGCCAAAAAACAGAAAACAACCCAACCAGGGTGGGCGGCGGGGGTCCAGGAAGGAGGGACGGAGCCCAGAAAGACCCAGATGGTCAAGTTCAGGAGGCCGACCCGGAGGCCGACAGTGCAGGAGGCCAAAACAGTGCAGTCCCGGAGGCCGACCGTGTGAAAGGCAGCGGGGCAGGTCCGGAGGCCGGCCACGCAGTAGACAGTGGCGCCGGAACAGTCCTGGGGGCCGACCGTGTGGACGGCAACGGCGGCGGCAAGAGAGCAAGTCCGGAGGCCGGCCACGCGGAAGGCTGTGGCGGCGAGAAAGCAGTTCAGGGGGCCGACCGTGCGGGCGGCAACGGCGGCGGCGAGAAAGCAGTTCAGGGGGCCGACCGTGCGGGCGGCAACGGTGGCGGCAATTCAAGTCCGTTGGCCGGCCACGCGGAAGACAGTGGCGGCGTTCAGGAGGTCGTCCACAGTGGCGAAGATGCCCAACAAGCGGCCTGGCAGATGACCGACGATGTAGAGGCGGCAGTCGGGGACCTGAAGGCTGCGTGGCCCCCGCAGCACCAGGCGAGGCGGAGGCTGGACCAGACAAGGCAGCTGATGCAGGAGCTGGACCAGACGATGATGAAGATGCTGAAGCCGGACCGGGCGACGGCGTGGGTGAAGCCGATGAGGGGGCTGGGCCGGGCGACGGCATGGGTGAAGCTGAAGCTGGGCCGGACGACGGCGAGGATGAAGACTCTGAGGCTGCAGCTGGCGAAGATGAAGACCCTGAGGCTGCAGCTGGCGACGGCGTGGAAGCCGGAGACGCTGCAGCGGGCGACCTCGTGGAAGCCGGAGACGCTGCAGCGGGCGCCGTCGTGGATGAGGAGGCTGCGGCTGCAGCTGGCGACGCCGTGGATGAGGAGGCTGCTGCTGCAGCTGGCGACGCCGTGGATGAGGAGGCTGCTGCTGCAGCTGGCGACGCCGTGGATGAGGAGGCTGCTGCTGCAGCTGGCGACGCCGTGGATGAGGAGGCTGCTGCTGCAGCTGGCGACGCCGTGGATGAGGAGGCTGCTGCTGCAGCTGGCGACGCCGTGGATGAGGAGGCTGCTGCTGCAGCTGGCGACGCCGTGGATGAGGAGGCTGCTGCTGCAGCTGGCGACGCCGTGGATGAGGAGGCGGCTGCAGCAGCTGGCGACGCCGTGGATGAGGAGGCGGCTGCAGCAGCTGGCGACGCCGAAGCGGATGAGGAGACGGCTGCAGGCGGCGCCGAAGCGGATGAGGAGACGGCTGCAGGCGGCGCCGAAGCGGATGAGGAGACGGCTGCAGGCGGCGCCGAAGCAGATGAGGAGACGGCTGCAGGCGGCGCCGAAGCAGATGAGGAGACGGCTGCAGGCGGCGCCGAAGCAGATGAGGAGACGGCTGCAGGCGGCGCCGAAGCAGATGAGGAGACGGCTGTAGGCGGCGTGGATGTAGCTGATGAGGATGATGAAGCAGGAAGCTGGCTAGGTTCTCCAGAACCTCCAGCCGACGAGGCAGAAGGCTGGACAGGCTCCTCAGGCCCTCCAGCTGACGAGGCAAAAGGCTGGACGGGCTCCTCAGGCCCTCCAGCTGACGAGGCAGAAGGCTGGCTAGGTTCTCCTGAACCTCCAGCCGACGAGTCTTGGGGCTGGATGGGCTCCTCGGGCCCTCCAGCGGACGAGGCAAAAGGCTGCACGGGCTCCTCGGGCCCCCCAGCAAAAACAGTCCAAAAACCAGTGGGCACAGGGGCCCCTAACACACGCAGGGCTGAACCAGCAGGCACATGGGCCTCTGAATAACACAGAGCAGAACCAGCAGGCACGTGGGCCTCTGGATAACACAGAGCAGAACCAGCAGGCACACGGGCCTCTGGCAGGAACAGGTCAGAACCAGCAGGCGCACGGGCCTCTGGCAGGGACAGAACAGAACCAGCAGGCGCACGGGCCTCTGGCAGGGACAGAACAGAACCAGCAGGCTCACGGGCCTCTGGCAGGGACGGAACAGAACCAGCAGGCACACGGGCCTCTGGCAGGGACAAAACAGAACCAGCAGGCACACGGGCCTCTGGCAAACACACAGCAGACTGCAGCTGCACAGAGCATTGATTCTGCTCAGGCAGCAATGGCCGGGTGCAGTCCTCAGCTGGCTTCTTAACCTCCAGGGGTCCAGAGTCTGCTGGGGGCTGAAACCCAGCCTCTGGGGAGGCCCTGGAGTGTATCTCAGTCTCAGAACTGGCCAGCTCTTGAGGAATGTTTACAGCCCTGTTGGGCATGTCTGTCTGCTTAACACGGGTGAGAAAAGAGGGCTGCTCAGCAGGAGACTGGGTCGATAAAGGCTGAAGTGACAGTTGTGGTGTGAATGAAACTAGTGAAGGAGCAGATGCTTGAGCTATAGGTAACGGAGTAGCTAACTGGGCAGCTGACTGAGCTGAGGGCAGCTGAATAGCTAGCTGGGCTGCTGAATGAGCTAACGGTTGAAGTGGTGTTTGTAGTGAACGTAATGCAGGGGGTGGTATTGGCTCCCCTGAGCCTCTAGGGCTCGGTTTAACCAGCTGAACGAGTTCAGAAGAAACAGTTCTGCTTAGGCTTCTCGGCTCTAAGAGCACAGGGCGGAAACAGCCCGTTAAGTCTCCCTCTCCATTCTTGGATTGAGAACCCACCGCATTATTAATAGGTTCAGCAGTATATGTCAAAACTGAATTCAAACTGTCCGGGGTTGGCTTGGTATCGACAAAAAAGTTCTTAGTTGGCTCCAACAGAGGGTGCACAATCAGAGTTTTGCCTGTACATTCCGATTCTTCAGCGGAACAAACATCAACGTAATCAGTCAGGGAGTCTTTTCTTTCTACAGGGCCGGGGTGAATGTCCATGGAACAAACTGCCTTCACCTCACTACTCTTAGCCATGAGAGGAAAACAGTCCCCATTACTATTCGCAGGTGAAGCAATAGGGGTACAGTCAACGTCACTCACCATTGCCTGCAGTTCTGACGAGTGATTGGGCTCCGGTTGTAGTGAGGAATGACGGCGGCGGCGCCGCTTCCTCCTGGCGGCAGGGGCTGAGGCGACAGGAGAAACTGGTGATGATGGAAAAAAGACGTCCTCGTCCTCATCCTGCGACCACATCGCCGCCAAGCAGGAGGCAGGTGAATTAAGCACTGAGCTGTAAGTAGTGGAGCTCTGTGGCCGCGGTGCGGAAATGCCTCTCCCCCGTGACGATTGCTGCTGTGCGGCAGACGACTCCGCGGAGAGCTCCGTATGTTGTGGCAGCTGTCGATGCGACGGCTTCGGCGAAGAATACTGGGCGCGGGCAAAGGCCGCAAGCTCCCGAGCTTGTAACACCTCATGAGTTTCATGCAGCTGGTCCATCAAGGCCATGTATTCTCTGAGCTGATGCAAATGAGGATTCCCCTCCAGGATCGCCTTGATAGCGTTAATTCCAATCGCCATCACCTTAGCGTCCGTTGTATGGGAAATCCGCTTAACCAGACATTGAATGCGGGAGATATCACACTCCCGGGACGAGCCCGCTGGGTCCAGGTTGTGGTCGCGTCGTTCTGTCATGTCTCGGCTGTGTGCAGGCAGGCAGAGAGGAAGGACCCAAGATGCAGGACTCACGGAAGCGAAAGTGAATTCCGAACAAACAGCTTTATTGCAGGGGTTACCGAACAGAAAACTAACTATACTGAAAAACAACTAGACTGGCATGACGAACAGAACACACAGGGAGTGAGGGCAGAAGACGTTAACGACGCGACAGAGAACAAAGGAAACACAGGGCTTATATACACATGGCAGTAATCAAGGGATGAGAGACAGGAGGGGAACACACCTGGGAGAAATCAGAGCTGACGGGACAGGGGAAACGTAAACTGAACACACTCACATGAGACGGGGACCTTCAGAATAAAACAGGAAGCACACGACAGACAGAGACACAGACGCAGACTCATAAGCAAGCACAATAACATCACGGACAGACAGAGAAGACCAAACACAGGCCACCTAAACTAAACATGAGGGCAAGCTAACAAAACCCCAAACCAGAATACTCATCATGATCGGCAAAGGAACAGAACACAATTACAATCAAAGCACCAGAGGATAAAGAACAATCCATAATGCAGAAAATAAACTAAAACATAAGAAACTCAAAATGCTGGGTCGAACCGACCCAGGACCGTGACACCATAGACAGACGGAGGGAACACAGAAGTGGGGGCAGGCAGGCAAAGAACAGAAACCTAACAAATGGCAATTCACAACAGAATACATACTCGGAATGAACAAAAGCATAAGGAAACACAAAACACTGAGTCGTCAGACTCAGGACCATGACAATGACGAGAGATTCGTCTGACATTGATATGTGACATCACAATAGAGAGGTGAATCTGGCATTGATATTTAACATCACAGTAGAGAGGCTGGTCTGGCATTAATATGAGACATCACAATAGAGAGGCTGGTCTGGCATTGATATGTGACATCACAATATAGAGGTGAATCTAGCATTGATATTTAACATCACAGTAGAGAGGTTCGTCTGACATTGATATGTGAGATCACAATAGAGAGGTGAATCTGGCATCGATATTCAACATCAATGTAGAGAGGCTGGTCTGGCATTGATTTGTGACATCAGAATATAGAGGTTAAACTGGCATTGATATGAGACATCACAATAGAGAGGTGAATCTGGCATTGATATGTGAGATCACAATAGAGAGGTTCGGTTGACATTGATATGTGACATCACAATAGAGAGGTGAATCTGGCATTGATACTTAACATCAATGTAGATAGGCTGGTCTGGCATTGATATGTGTTATCACAATACAGAGGTGAATCTAGCATTGATATTTAACATCACAGTAGAGAGGTTCGTCTTACATTGATATGTGACATCACATTATAGAGGTGAATCTGGCATTGACATTTAACATGAATGTAGAGATGCTGGTCTGGCATTGATATATGACATCACAATATAGAGGTGAATCTGGCATCGATATGTGACATCACAATAGAGAGGTGAATCTGGCATTGATATGTGACATCAAATCAGAAACGCGAGTGTGGTATTGATATGTGACATCGAAACAGAGAGGCGAATCTGTAATTGATATTTAACATCAATGTAGAGACGCGAGTCTGGTATTGATATGTGACATCACAATAGAGAGGTGAATCTGGCATTGATATGTGACATCACGGTAGAGAGGTTCATTTGACATTGATATGTGACATCACAGTAGAGAGGTTCGTTTGACATTGATTTGTGACATCACAGTAGAGAGATGAATCTGGCATTGATATTTAACATCAATGTAGAGACGCTCTTCTGGCATTGATATGTGACATCACAATAAAGAGGTGAATCTGGCATTGATATGTGACATCACAGTAGAGAGGTTCGTTTGACATTGAGATGTGACGTCACAATAGAGAGGTGAATCTGGCATTGATATTTAACATCACAGTAGAGCGGTTAGTCTGACATTGATATGTGACATCACAATAGAGAGATGAATCTGGCATTGATATTTAACATCACAATAGAGTGGTTCGTCTGACATTGATATTTAACATCACAGCAGAGAAGCGAGTCTGGTATTGATATGTGACATCACAATAGAGAGGTGAATCGGGCATTGATATTTAACATATACAAGTAGAGAGGAGAATCTGGCATTGATATGTGACATCAAAATAGAGTGGTTCGTCTGACATTGATATGTGACAACACAATAGAGAGGTGAATCTGGCATTGATATTTAACATCACAATAGAGTGGTTCGTCTGACATTGATATTTAACATCACAGCAGAGAAGCGAGTCTGGTATTGATATGTGACATCACAATAGAGAGGTGAATCGGGCATTGATATTTAACATCAATGTAGAGAGACTGGTCTGGCATTGATATGTGACATCACAATAGAGAGGTGAATCAGGCATTGATATTTAACATCACAGTAGATAGGTTCGTCTCACATTGATATGTGACATCACAATAGAGAGGTGAATTTGGCATTGACATGTGACATCACAGTAGAGAGGTGAATCAGGCATTGATATTTAACATCACAGTAGATAGGTTCGTCTCACATTGATATGTGACATCACAATAGAGAGGTGAATTTGGCATTGACATGTGACATCACAGCAGAGAGGTGAATCAGGCATTGATATTTAACATCACAGTAGATAGGTTCGTCTCACATTGATATGTGACATCACAATAGAGAGGTGAATCTGGCATTGATATGTGACATCACAATAGAGAGGTTCGTCTGGCATTGATATGTGACATCACAATAGAGACATTCGTTTGACATTGATATGTGACATCACAATAGAGAGGTGAATCTGGCATTGATATTTAACTTCAATGTAGAGAGGTTCGTCTGACATTGATATTTGAAATCACAATAGAGAGGTGAATCTGTCATCGATATTCAACATCAATGTAGAGAGGCTGGTCTGGCATTGAATTGTGACATCACAATAGAGAGGTGAATCTGGCATTGATATTTAACATCAATGTAGAGAGACTGGTCTGACATTGATATGTGACATCACAATAGAGACGGTCGTTTGGCATTGATATGTGACATCACAATATAGAGGTGAATCTGGCATCGATATTCAACATCAATGTAGAGAGGCTGGTCTGGCATTGATATATGAATTCACAATAGACAGGTGAATCTGGCATTGATATTTAACATCAATGTAGATAGGCTGGTCCGGCATTGATATGTGTCATCACAATATAGAGGTGAATCTGGCATTGATATTTAACATCACAGTAGAGAGGTTCGTCTGACATTGATATGTGACATCACAATAGAGAGGTGAATCTGTCATCGATATTCAACATCAATGTAGAGAGGCTGGTCTGGCATTGATATGTGACATCACAATAGAGAGGTGAATCTGGCATTGATATTTAACGTCAATGATGAGAGGTTCGTCTGACATTGATATGTGACATCACAATAGAGAGGTGAAGCTGGCATCGATATTCAACATCAATGTAGAGAGGCTGGTCTGGCATTGATATTTAACATCACAGTAGATAGGTTCGTCTGACATTGATATGTGACATCACAATAGAGAGGTGAATTTGGCATCGACATTCAACATCAATGTAGAGAGGCTGGTCTGGCATTGATATGTGTTATCACAATAGATAGGTGAATCTGGCATTGATATGTGACATCAAATCAGAAACGCGAGTGTGGTATTGATATGTGACATCGAAACAGAGAGGCGAATCTGTAATTGATATTTAACATCAATGTAGAGACGCGAGTCTGGTATTGATATGTGACATCACAATAGAGAGGTGAATCTGGCATTGATATGTGACATCACGGTAGAGAGGTTCATTTGACATTGATATGTGACATCACAGTAGAGAGGTTCGTTTGACATTGATTTGTGACATCACAGTAGAGAGATGAATCTGGCATTGATATTTAACATCAATGTAGAGACGCTCTTCTGGCATTGATATGTGACATCACAATAAAGAGGTGAATCTGGCATTGATATGTGACATCACAGTAGAGAGGTTCGTTTGACATTGAGATGTGACATCACAATAGAGAGGTGAATCTGGCATTGATATTTAACATCACAGTAGAGCGGTTAGTCTGACATTGATATGTGACATCACAATAGAGAGATGAATCTGGCATTGATATTTAACATCACAATAGAGTGGTTCGTCTGACATTGATATTTAACATCACAGCAGAGAAGCGAGTCTGGTATTGATATGTGACATCACAATAGAGAGGTGAATCGGGCATTGATATTTAACATATACAAGTAGAGAGGAGAATCTGGCATTGATATGTGACATCAAAATAGAGTGGTTCGTCTGACATTGATATGTGACAACACAATAGAGAGGTGAATCTGGCATTGATATTTAACATCACAATAGAGTGGTTCGTCTGACATTGATATTTAACATCACAGCAGAGAAGCGAGTCTGGTATTGATATGTGACATCACAATAGAGAGGTGAATCGGGCATTGATATTTAACATCAATGTAGAGAGACTGGTCTGGCATTGATATGTGACATCACAATAGAGAGGTGAATCAGGCATTGATATTTAACATCACAGTAGATAGGTTCGTCTCACATTGATATGTGACATCACAATAGAGAGGTGAATTTGGCATTGACATGTGACATCACAGTAGAGAGGTGAATCAGGCATTGATATTTAACATCACAGTAGATAGGTTCGTCTCACATTGATATGTGACATCACAATAGAGAGGTGAATTTGGCATTGACATGTGACATCACAGCAGAGAGGTGAATCAGGCATTGATATTTAACATCACAGTAGATAGGTTCGTCTCACATTGATATGTGACATCACAATAGAGAGGTGAATCTGGCATTGATATGTGACATCACAATAGAGAGGTTCGTCTGGCATTGATATGTGACATCACAATAGAGACATTCGTTTGACATTGATATTTGAAATCACAATAGAGAGGTGAATCTGTCATCGATATTCAACATCAATGTAGAGAGGCTGGTCTGGCATTGAATTGTGACATCACAATAGAGAGGTGAATCTGGCATTGATATTTAACATCAATGTAGAGAGACTGGTCTGACATTGATATGTGACATCACAATAGAGACGGTCGTTTGGCATTGATATGTGACATCACAATATAGAGGTGAATCTGGCATCGATATTCAACATCAATGTAGAGAGGCTGGTCTGGCATTGATATATGAATTCACAATAGACAGGTGAATCTGGCATTGATATTTAACATCAATGTAGATAGGCTGGTCCGGCATTGATATGTGTCATCACAATATAGAGGTGAATCTGGCATTGATATTTAACATCACAGTAGAGAGGTTCGTCTGACATTGATATGTGACATCACAATAGAGAGGTGAATCTGTCATCGATATTCAACATCAATGTAGAGAGGCTGGTCTGGCATTGATATGTGACATCACAATAGAGAGGTGAATCTGGCATTGATATTTAACGTCAATGATGAGAGGTTCGTCTGACATTGATATGTGACATCACAATAGAGAGGTGAAGCTGGCATCGATATTCAACATCAATGTAGAGAGGCTGGTCTGGCATTGATATATGAATTCACAATAGAGAGGTGAATCTGGCATTGATATTTGACATCACAGTAGAGAGGCTGGTCTGGTATTGATATGTGACATAACAATATAGAGGTGAATCTAGCATTGATATTTGACATCAGAGTAGAGAGGTTCGTATTACATTCATATGTTACATCACATTATAGAGGTGAATCTGGCATTGATATTTAACATCAATGTAGAGAGGCTGGTCTGGCAATGATAAATGAAATCACAATATAGAGGTGAATCTGGCATCGATATATGACATCACAATATAGTGGTGAATATGGCATTGATATTTAACATCACAGTAGAGAGGTTCGTCTGACATTGATATGTGACATCACAATAGAGACGTTCGTTTGACATTGATATGTGACATCACAATAGAGAGGTGAATTTGTCATCGATATTCAACATCAATGTAGAGAGGCTGGTCTGGCATTGATATATGACATCACAATAGAGAGGTTCGTTTGACATTGATATGTGACATCACAATAGAGACGTTCGTTTGACATTGATATGTGACATCACAATATAGTGGTGAATATGGCATTGATATTTAACATCACAGTAGAGAGGTTCGTCTGACATTGATATGTGACATCACAATAGAGACGTTCGTTTGACATTGATATGTGACATCACAATAGAGAGGTGAATCTGTCATCGATATTCAACATCAATGTAGAGAGGCTTGTCTGGCATCGATATGTGACATCACAATAGAGAGGTGAATTTGTCATCGATATTCAACATCAATGTAGAGAGGCTGGTCTGGCATTGATATATGACATCACAATATAGAGGTGAATCTGGCATTGATACTTAACATCACAGTAGAGAGGCTGGTCTGGCATTGATATGTGACATCACAAAAGAGACATTCGATTGACACTGATATGTGACATCACAATAGATAAGTTAGTCTGACATTGATATGTGACATCACAATAGAGAGGGGAATCTGGCATCGATATTTGACATCACAATAGAGAGGTGAATCAGGCATTGATATTTAACATCACAGTAGAGAGGTTCGTCTGACATTGATATGTGACATCACAATACAGAGGTGAATTTGGCATTGACATGTGACATCACAGTAGCGAGGTGAATCTGGCATTGATATGTGACATCACAATAGAGAGGTAAATCTGGCATTGATATTTAACATCAATGTAGATAGGTTCGTCTGACATTGATATGTGACATCACAATAGAGAGGTGAATTTGGCATTGACATGTGACATCACAGTAGAGAGGTGAATCTGTCATCGATATTCAACATCAATGTAGAGAGGCTGGTCTGGCATTGATATGTGACATCACAATAGAGAGGTGAATCTGGCATTGATATGTGACATCACAATACAGAGGTGAATCTGGCATTGATATTTAACATCAATGTAGAGAGACTGGTCTGACATTGATATGTGACATCACAATAGAGAGGTTCGTCTGGCATTGATATGTGACATCACAATATAGAGGTGAATCTGGCATTGATATTTAACTTCAATGTAGAGAGGCTGGTCTGGCATTGATATATGAATTCACAATAGAGAGGCTGGTCTGGCATTAATATGTGACATCACAATAGAGAGGTGAATCTGGTATTGATATTTAACATCAATGTAGAGAGGCTGGTCTGGTATTGATATGTGACATCACAATATAGAGGTGAATCTAGCATTGATATTTAACATCACAGTAGAGAGGTTCGTCTTACATTGATATGTTACATCACATTATAGAGGTGAATCTGGCATTGATATTTAACTTCAATGTAGAGAGGCTGGTCTGGCATTGATATATGAATTCACAATAGAGAGGCTGGTCTGGCATTAATATGTGACATCACAATAGAGAGGTGAATCTGGTATTGATATTTAACATCAATGTAGAGAGGCTGGTCTGGCATTTATATATGACATCAGAATAGAGAGGTTAAACTGGCATTGATATGAGACATCACCATAGAGAGGTTAATCTGGCATTGATATGTGACATCACAATAGAGAGGTTCGGTGGACATTGATATGTGACATCACAATAGAGAGGTGAATCTGGCATTGACATTTAACATCAATGTAGATAGGCTGGTCTGGCATTTATATGTGTTATCACAATACAGAGGTGAATCTAGCATTGATATTTAACATCACAGTAGAGAGGTTCGTTTGACATTGATATGTGACATCACAGTAGAGAGGTGAATCTGGCATTGATATGTGACATCAAAATAGAGAGGTGAATCAGGCATTGATATTTAACATCACAGTAGATAGGTTCGTCTGACATTGATATGTGACATCACAATAGAGAGGTGAATTTGGCATCGACATTCAACATCAATGTAGAGAGGCTGGTCTGGCATTGATATGTGTTATCACAATAGAGAGGTGAATCTGGCATTGATATGTGACATCAAATCAGAAACGCGAGTGTGGTATTGATATGTGACATCACAATAGAGAGGTGAATCTGGCATTGATATGTGACATCACGGTAGAGAGGTTCATTTGACATTGATATGTGACATCACAGTAGAGAGGTTCGTTTGACATTGATTTGTGACATCACAGTAGAGAGATGAATCTGGCATTGATATTTAACATCAATGTAGAGACGCTCTTCTGGCATTGATATGTGACATCACAATAAAGAGGTGAATCTGGCATTGATATGTGACATCACAGTAGAGAGGTTCGTTTGACATTGAGATGTGACATCACAATAGAGAGGTGAATCTGGCATTGATATTTAATATCACAGTAGAGCGGTTAGTCTGACATTGATATGTGACATCACAATAGAGAGATGAATCTGGCATTGATATTTAACATATACAAGTAGAGAAGAGAATCTGGCATTGATATGTGACATCAAAATAGAGTGGTTCGTCTGACATTGATATGTGACAACACAATAGAGAGGTGAATCTGGCATTGATATTTAACATCACAATAGAGTGGTTCGTCTGACATTGATATTTAACATCACAGCAGAGAAGCGAGTCTGGTATTGATATGTGACATCACAATAGAGAGGTGAATCGGGCATTGATATTTAACATCAATGTAGAGAGACTGGTCTGGCATTGATATGTGACATCACAATAGAGAGGTGAATCTGGCATTGATATTTAACGTCAATGATGAGAGGTTCGTCTGACATTGATATGTGACATCACAATAGAGAGGTGAATCTGGCATCGATATTCAACATCAATGTAGAGAGGCTGGTCTGGCATTGATATATGAATTCACAATAGAGAGGTGAATCTGGCATTGATATTTGACATCACAGTAGAGAGGCTGGTCTGGTATTGATATGTGACATAACAATATAGAGGTGAATCTAGCATTGATATTTGACATCAGAGTAGAGAGGTTCGTATTACATTGATATGTTACATCACATTATAGAGGTGAATCTGGCATTGATATTTAACATCAATGTAGAGAGGCTGGTCTGGCATTGATATGTGACATCACAAAAGAGACATTCGATTGACACTGATATGTGACATCACAATATAGTGGTGAATATGGCATTGATATTTAACATCACAGTAGAGAGGTTCGTCTGACATTGATATGTGACATCACAATAGAGACGTTCGTTTGACATTGATATGTGACATCACAATAGAGAGGTGAATCTGTCATCGATATTCAACATCAATGTAGAGAGGCTTGTCTGGCATCGATATGTGACATCACAATAGAGAGGTGAATTTGTCATCGATATTCAACATCAATGTAGAGAGGCTGGTCTGGCATTGATATATGACATCACAATATAGAGGTGAATCTGGCATTGATACTTAACATCACAGTAGAGAGGCTGGTCTGGCATTGATATGTGACATCACAAAAGAGACATTCGATTGACACTGATATGTGACATCACAATAGATAAGTTAGTCTGACATTGATATGTGACATCACAATAGAGAGGGGAATCTGGCATCGATATTTGACATCACAATAGAGAGGTGAATCAGGCATTGATATTTAACATCACAGTAGAGAGGTTCGTCTGACATTGATATGTGACATCACAATACAGAGGTGAATTTGGCATTGACATGTGACATCACAGTAGCGAGGTGAGTCTGGCATTGATATGTGACATCACAATAGAGAGGTAAATCTGGCATTGATATTTAACATCAATGTAGATAGGTTCGTCTGACATTGATATGTGACATCACAATAGAGAGGTGAATTTGGCATTGACATGTGACATCACAGTAGAGAGGTGAATCTGTCATCGATATTCAACATCAATGTAGAGAGGCTGGTCTGGCATTGATATGTGACATCACAATAGAGAGGTGAATCTGGCATTGATATGTGACATCACAATACAGAGGTGAATCTGGCATTGATATTTAACATCAATGTAGAGAGACTGGTCTGACATTGATATGTGACATCACAATAGAGAGGTTCGTCTGGCATTGATATGTGACTTCACAATAGAGACGGTCGTTTGGCATTGATATGTGACATCACAATATAGAGGTGAATCTGGCATTGATATTTAACTTCAATGTAGAGAGGCTGGTCTGGCATTGATATATGAATTCACAATAGAGAGGCTGGTCTGGCATTAATATGTGACATCACAATAGAGAGGTGAATCTGGTATTGATATTTAACATCAATGTAGAGAGGCTGGTCTGGTATTGATATGTGACATCACAATATAGAGGTGAATCTAGCATTGATATTTAACATCACAGTAGAGAGGTTCGTCTTACATTGATATGTTACATCACATTATAGAGGTGAATCTGGCATTGATATTTAACATCAATGTAGAGAGGCTGGTCTGGCATTTATATATGACATCAGAATAGAGAGGTTAAACTGGCATTGATATGAGACATCACCATAGAGAGGTTAATCTGGCATTGATATGTGACATCACAATAGAGAGGTTCGGTTGACATTGATATGTGACATCACAATAGAGAGGTGAATCTGGCATTGACATTTAACATCAATGTAGATAGGCTGGTCTGGCATTTATATGTGTTATCACAATACAGAGGTGAATCTAGCATTGATATTTAACATCACAGTAGAGAGGTTCGTTTGACATTGATATGTGACATCACAGTAGAGAGGTGAATCTGGCATTGATATGTGACATCAAAATAGAGAGGTGAATCAGGCATTGATATTTAACATCACAGTAGATAGGTTCGTCTGACATTGATATGTGACATCACAATAGAGAGGTGAATTTGGCATCGACATTCAACATCAATGTAGAGAGGCTGGTCTGGCATTGATATGTGTTATCACAATAGAGAGGTGAATCTGGCATTGATATGTGACATCAAATCAGAAACGCGAGTGTGGTATTGATATGTGACATCACAATAGAGAGGTGAATCTGGCATTGATATGTGACATCACGGTAGAGAGGTTCATTTGACATTGATATGTGACATCACAGTAGAGAGGTTCGTTTGACATTGATTTGTGACATCACAGTAGAGAGATGAATCTGGCATTGATATTTAACATCAATGTAGAGACGCTCTTCTGGCATTGATATGTGACATCACAATAAAGAGGTGAATCTGGCATTGATATGTGACATCACAGTAGAGAGGTTCGTTTGACATTGAGATGTGACATCACAATAGAGAGATGAATCTGGCATTGATATTTAACATATACAAGTAGAGAAGAGAATCTGGCATTGATATGTGACATCAAAATAGAGTGGTTCGTCTGACATTGATATGTGACAACACAATAGAGAGGTGAATCTGGCATTGATATTTAACATCACAATAGAGTGGTTCGTCTGACATTGATATTTAACATCACAGCAGAGAAGCGAGTCTGGTATTGATATGTGACATCACAATAGAGAGGTGAATCGGGCATTGATATTTAACATCAATGTAGAGAGACTGGTCTGGCATTGATATGTGACATCACAATAGAGAGGTGAATCTGGCATTGATATTTAACGTCAATGATGAGAGGTTCGTCTGACATTGATATGTGACATCACAATAGAGAGGTGAATCTGGCATCGATATTCAACATCAATGTAGAGAGGCTGGTCTGGCATTGATATATGAATTCACAATAGAGAGGTGAATCTGGCATTGATATTTGACATCACAGTAGAGAGGCTGGTCTGGTATTGATATGTGACATAACAATATAGAGGTGAATCTAGCATTGATATTTGACATCAGAGTAGAGAGGTTCGTATTACATTGATATGTTACATCACATTATAGAGGTGAATCTGGCATTGATATTTAACATCAATGTAGAGAGGCTGGTCTGGCATTGATATGTGACATCACAAAAGAGACATTCGATTGACACTGATATGTGACATCACAATAGAGAGGTGAATTTGTCATCGATATTCAACATCAATGTAGAGAGGCTGGTCTGGCATTGATATATGACATCACAATATAGAGGTGAATCTGGCATCGATATATGACATCACAATATAGTGGTGAATATGGCATTGATATTTAACATCACAGTAAAGAGGTTCGTCTGACATTGATATGTGACATCACAATAGAGACGTTCGTTTGACATTGATATGTGACATCACAATAGAGAGGTGAATTTGTCATCGATATTCAACATCAATGTAGAGAGGCTGGTCTGGCATTGATATATGACATCACAATATAGAGGTGAATCTGGCATTGATATTTAACATCACAGTAGAGAGGCTGGTCTGGCATTGATATGTGACATCACAAAAGAGACATTCGATTGACACTGATACGTGACATCACAATAGATAAGTTAGTCTGACATTGATATGTGACATCACAATAGAGAGGGGAATCTGGCATCGATATTTGACATCACAATAGAGAGGTGAATCAGGCATTGATATTTAACATCACAGTAGAGAGGTTCGTCTGACATTGATATGTGACATCACAATACAGAGGTGAATTTGGCATTGACATGTGACATCACAGTAGAGAGGCTGGTCTGGCATTGATATGTGACATCACAAAAGAGACATTCGATTGACACTGATATGTGACATCACAATAGATAAGTTAGTCTGACATTGATATGTGACATCACAATAGAGAGGGGAATCTGGCATCGATATTTGACATCACAATAGAGAGGTGAATCAGGCATTGATATTTAACATCACAGTAGAGAGGTTCGTCTGACATTGATATGTGACATCACAATACAGAGGTGAATCTGGCATTGATATGTGACATCACAATAGAGAGGTAAATCTGGCATTGATATTTAACATCAATGTAGATAGGTGAATCTGACATTGATATGTGAAATCACAATAGAGAGGTTCGTCTGGCATTGATATGTGACATCACAATAGAGACGTTCGTTTGACATTGATATGTGACATCACAATAGAGAGGTGAATCTGTCATCGATATTCAACATCAATGTAGAGAGGCTGGTCTGGCATTGATATGTGACATCACAATAGAGAGGTGAATCTGGCATTGATATGTGACATCACAATACAGAGGTGAATCTGGCATTGATATTTAACATCAATGTAGAGAGACTGGTCTGACATTGATATGTGACATCACAATAGAGAGGTTCGTCTGGCATTGATATGTGACTTCACAATAGAGACGGTCGTTTGGCATTGATATTTAACATCACAATATAGAGGTGAATCTAGCATTGATATTTAACATCACAGTAGAGAGGTTCGTCTGACATTGATATGTGAGATCACAATAGAGAGGTGAATCTGGCATCGATATTCAACATCAATGTAGAGAGGCTGGTCTGGCATTGATATATGACATCATAATATAGAGGTTAAACTGGCATTGATATGAGACATCTCCATAGAGAGGTTAATCTGGCATTGATATGTGACATCACAATAGAGAGGTGAATCTGGCATTGATATTTAACATCAATGTAGATAGGCTGGTCTGACATTGATATGTGACATCACAATAGAGAGGTGAATCTGGCATTGATATTTAACATCAATGTAGATAGGCTGGTCTGGCATTGATATGTGTTATCACAATACAGAGGTGAATCTAGCATTGATATGTGACATCACAATAGAGAGGTTCGGTTGACATTGATATGTGACATCACAATACAGAGGTGAATCTGGCATTGATATGTGACATCACAGTAGATATGTTCGTTTGACATTGATATGTGACATCACAGTAGAGAGGTGAATCTGGCATTGATATGTGACATCACAATACAGAGGTGAATCTGGCATTGATATTTAACATCAATGATGAGAGGCTGGTCTGGCATTGATATATGACATCACAATATAAAGGTGAATATGGCATTGATATTTAACATCACAGTAGAGAGGTTCGTCAGACATTGATATGTGACATCACAATAGAGAGGTGAATCTGTCATCGATATTCAACATCAATGTAGAGAGGCTGGTCTGGCACTGATATATGACATCACAATATAGAGGTGAATCTGGCATCGATATTCAACATCAATGTAGAGAGGCTTGTCTGGCATTGATATGTGACATCACAATAGAGAGGTTCGGTTGACATTGATATGTGACATCACAATAGAGAGGTGAATCTGGCATTGATATTTAACATCAATGTAGATAGGCTGGTCTGACATTGATATGTGACATCACAATAGAGAGGTGAATCTGGCATTGATATTTAACATCAATGTAGATAGGCTGGTCTGGCATTGATATGTGTTATCACAATACAGAGGTGAATCTAGCATTGATATGTGACATCACAATAGAGAGGTTCGGTTGACATTGATATGTGACATCACAATAGAGAGGTGAATCTGGCATTGATATGTGACATCACAGTAGATATGTTCGTTTGACATTGATATGTGACATCACAGTAGAGAGGTGAATCTGGCATTGATATGTGACATCACAATACAGAGGTGAATCTGGCATTGATATTTAACATCAATGTAGAGAGGCTGGTCTGGCATTGATATATGACATCACAATATAGAGGTGAATATGGCATTGATATTTAACATCACAGTAGAGAGGTTCGTCAGACATTGATATGTGACATCACAATAGAGAGGTGAATCTGTCATCGATATTCAACATCAATGTAGAGAGGCTGGTCTGGCACTGATATATGACATCACAATATAGAGGTGAATCTGGCATCGATATTCAACATCAATGTAGATATGCTGGTCTGGCATTGATATTTAACATCACAGTAGAGAGGCTGGTCTGGTATTAATATGTGACATCACAATAGAGAGGTGAATCTGGCATTGATATTTAACATCAATGTAGAGAGGCTGGTCTGGTATTAATATGTGACATCACAATAGAGAGGTGAATCTGGCATTGATATTTAACATCAATGTAGAGAGGCTGGTCTGGTATTGATATGTGACATCACAATATAGAGGTGAATCTAGCATTGATATTTAACATCACAGTAGAGAGGTTCGTCTGACATTGATATGTGACATCACAATAGAGAGGTTCGTTTGACATTGATTTGTGACATCACAATAGAGAGGTGAATCTGGCATCGATATTTAACATCACAGTAGAGACGCTGGTCTGGCATTGATATGTGACATCACAATAGAGACGTTCGTTTGACACTGATATGTGACATCACAATAGATACATAAGTCTGACATTGATATGTGACATCACAATAGAGAGGTGAATCTGGCATTGATATTTAACGTCAATGACGAGAGATTCGTCTGATATTGATATGTGACATCACAATAGAGAGATGAATCTGGCATTGATATTTAACATATACAAGTAGAGAGGAGAATCTGGCATTGATATGTGACATCAAAATAGAGTGGTTCGTCTGACATTGATATGTGACATCACAATAGAGAGGTGAATCTGGCATTGATACTTAACATCAATGTAGAGAGGCTGGTCTGGCATTGATATATGACATCACAGCAGAGAAGCAAGTCTGGCATTGATATGTGACATCACAATAGAGACGTTCGTTTGACGTTGATATGTGACATCACAATAGAGAGGTGAATCTGGCATTGATATTTAACATCAATATAGAGAAGTGAATCTGTCATTGATATGTGACATCACCATAGAGAGGTTAATCTGGCATTGATATTCAACATCAATGTAGAGTGGCTGGTCTGGCATTGTTATATGAATTCACAGTAGAGAGGTGAATCTGGCATTGATATTAAACATCAATGTAGAGAGGCTGGTCTGGCAATGATTTGTGACATCACAATAGAGAGCTGAATCAGGCATTGATATTTAACATCACAGTAGATAGGTTCGTCTGACATTGATATGTGACATCACAATAGAGAGGTGAATCTGTCATTGATATTTAACATCAATGTAGAGAGGCTGGTCTGGCATTGATATATGAATTCACAATAGAGAGGTGAATCAGGCATTGATATTTAACATCACAGTAGAGAGGCTGGTCTGGCATTGATATGTGACATCACAATAGAGTGGTGAATCTGGCATTGATATTTAACATCAATGTAGAGAGACTGGTCTGACATTGATATGTGACATGACAATAGAGATGTTCGTTTGACATTGATACGTGACAATCACAATAGAGAGGTGAATCTGGCATTGATATTTAACATCAATGTAGAGAGGCTGGTCTGGCATTGATATGTGACATCACAATAGAGTGGTGAATCTGGCATTGATATTTAACATCAATGTAGAGAGACTGGTCTGACATTGATATGTGACATGACAATAGAGATGTTCGTTTGACATTGATACGTGACAATCACAATAGAGAGGTGAATCTGGCATTGATATGTGACATCACAATAGAGAGGTGAATCTGGCATTGATATTTAACATCAATGTAGAGAGACTGGTCTGACATTGATATGTGACATCACAATAGAGAGGTGCGTCTGGCATTAATATGTGACATCACAATAGAGACTTTCGTTTGACATTGATATGTGACATCACAATAGAGAGGTGATTTTTGCATTGATATTTAACTTAAATGTAGAGAGGTTCGTCTGACATTGATATGTGACATCACAATAGAGAGGCGAATTTGGCATTGATATGTGACATCACAGTAGAGAGGTGAATCTGGCATTCATATTTAACATCAATGTAGAGAGACTGGTCTGACATTGATATTTAACATCACAATAGAGAGTTAAATCTGGCATTGATATTTAACATCAATGTAGAGAGACTGGTCTGACATTGATATTTAACATCACAATAGAGAGGCTGGTCTGGCATTAATATGTGACATCACAATAGAGAGGTGAATCTGTCATCGATATTCAACAACAATGTAGAGAGGCTGGTCTGGCATTGATATGTGACATCACAATAGAGAGGTTCGTTTGACATTGATATGTGACATCACAATAGAGAGGTGAATCTGTCATCGATATTCAACATCAATGTAGAGAGGCTGGTCTGGCATTGATATGTGACATCACAATAGAGACATTCGATTGACAATGATATGTGACATCACAATAGAGACGTTCGTGTGACACTGATATGTGACATCACAATAGATACGTTAGTCTGACATTGATATGTGACATCACAATATAGAGGTGAATCTGGCATCGATATATGACATCACAATATAGAGGTGAATCTAGCATTGATATTTAACATCACAGTAGAGAGTTTCGTCTTACATTGATATATGACATAACAATATAGAGGTGAATCTGGCATCGATATATGACATCACAATATAGAGGTGAATATGGCATTGATATTTAACATCACAGTAGAGAGGTTCGTCTGACATTGATATGTGACATCACAATAGACAGGTGAATCTGTCATCGATATTCAACATCAATGTAGAGAGGCTTGTCTGGCATTGATATGTGACATCACAATAGAGAGGTTCGTTTGACATTGATATGTGACATCACAATAGAGAGGTGAATCTGGCATTGATATTTAACGTCAATGATGAGAGGTTCGTCTGACATTGATATGTGACATCACAATAGAGAGGTGAATCTGGCATTGATATTTAACATCACTGTAGAGAGGCGAATCTGGCATTAATATGTGACATCACAATAGAGAGGTGAATCTGGCATTGATATTTAACATCACTGTAGAGAGGTTCGTGTGACAATAATATGTGAGATCTCAATATAGAGGTGACTCTGGCATTGATATTTAACATAAATGTAGAGAGGCTGGTCTGACATTGATATGTGTTATCACAATACAGAGGTGAATCTGGCATTAATATGTGACATCACAATAGAGAGGTGAATCTGGCATTGATATTTAACATCACTGTAGAGAGGTTCGTGTGACAATAATATGTGAGATCTCAATATAGAGGTGACTCTGGCATTGATATTTAACATAAATGTTGAGAGGCTGGTCTGACATTGATATGTGTTATCACAATACAGAGGTGAATCTGGCATTAATATGTGACATTACAATAGAGAGGTGAATCTGGCATTGATATTTAACATCACAGTAGAGCGGTTAGTCTGACATTGATATGTGACATCACAATAGAGAGATGAATCTGGCATTGATATTTAACATATACAAGTAGAGAGGAGAATCTGGCATTGATATGTGACATCACAATAGAGAGATGAATCTGGCATTGATATTTAACATATACAAGTAGAGAGGTGAATCTGGCATTGATATTTAACATCACAATAGAGTGGTTCGTCTGACATTGATATGTGACATCACAATAGAGACGTTCGTTTGACATTGATATGTGACATCACAATAGAGAGGTGAATCTGGCATTGATATGTGACATCACCATAGAGAGGTTAATCTGGCATTGATATGTGACATCACAACAGAGAGGTGAATCTGGCATTGATATTTAAATTCAATGTAGAGAGGTTCGGCTGACATTGATATGTGACATCACCATAGAGAGGTGAATCTGGCATTGATATTTAACATCACAGTAGAGAGGTTCGTCTGACATTGATATGTGACATCACAATAGAGAGGTGAATCTGTCATCGATATTCAACATCAATGTAGAGAGGGTGGTCTGGCATTGATATGTGACATCACAATAGAGAGGTGAATCTGGCATTGATATTTAACATCAATGTAGAGAGGCTGGTCCGGCATTGATATGTGACATCACAATATAGAGGTGAATCTGGCATTGATATTTAACATCACAGTAGAGAGGTTCGTCTGACATTGATATGTGACATCACAATAGAGAGGTGAATCTGTCATCGATATTGAACATCAATGTAGAGAGGCTGGTCTGGCATTGATATGTGACATCACAATAGTGAGATGAATCTGGCATTGATATTTAACATCAATGTAGAGAGACTGGTCTGACATTGATATGTGACATCACAATAGAGAGGTTCGTCTGGCATTGATATGTGACATCACAATAGAGACGTTCGTTTGACATTGATATGTGACATCACAATAGAGAGGTGAATCTGGCATTGATATGTGACATCACAGTAGAGAGGTGAATCTGGCATTGATATGTGACATCACAATAGAGAGGTGAATCTGGCATTGATATTTAACATCAATGTAGAGAGAGTGGTCTGACATTGATATGTGCCATCACAATAGAGACGTTCGTCTGGCATTGATTTGTGACATCACAATAGAGACGTTCGTTTGACATTGATATGTGACATCACCATAGCGAGGTGAATCTGTCATCGATATTCAACATCAATGTAGAGAGGCTGGTCTGGCATTGATATGTGACATCACAATAGAGAGGTGAATCTGGCATTGATATTTAACATCAATGTAGAGAGGCTGGTCTGGCATTGATATATGACATCACAATAGAGAGGTGAATCTGGCATTGATATTCACCATCAATGTAGAGAGGCTGGTCTGGCATTTATATATGACATCACAATAGAGAGGTGAATCTGGCATCGATATTTAACATCACAGTAGAGAGGTGAATCTGGCATTGATATTTGACATCACAATAGAGAGGTGAATCTGGCATTGATATATGACATCACAGCAGAGACTCGAATCTGGCATTGATATTTGACATCACAATAGAGAGGCGAATCTGGCATTGATATTTGACATCACAATAGAGAGGCGAATCTGGCATTGATATTTGACATCACACCAGTGAGGCGAATCTGGGTTTGATATTTGACATCACAGCAGTGAGGCGAATCTGGCATTGATATTTGAAATCACAGCATTGAGGCGAATCTGGCATTGATATTTGATATGAAAATAGAGTGGCGAATCTGCTATTGATATTTGACATCATAATAGAGAGGAGAATCTGGCATTGATATTTGACATCACAATAGAGAGGTGAATCTGGCATTGATATTTGACATCACATCAGAGACGCGAATCTGGCATTGATATTTGGCATCACAATAGAGAGGCGAATCTGGCATTGATATTTTTCATCACATCAGAGACGCGAATCTGGCATTGATATTTGGCATCACAATAGAGAGGCGAATCTGGCATTGATATTTGACATCACAATAGAGAGGTGAATCTCGCATTGATATTTGACATCACATCAGAGACGCGAATCTGGCATTGATATGAGACATCACAAAAGAGATCTGAATCTTGCATTGATATTTGACATCACAATAGTGAGGTGAATCTGGTATTTATATTTGACATCACAGCAGAGAGGCGAATCTGGAATTGATATGTGACATCACAATAGAGAGGCGAATTTGGAAGTGATATTTGACATCCAGATTGTTATGTTAAATATCAATGCCAGATTCGCCTCTCTGTTGTGATTTCAAATATCAATTCCAGATTCGCCTCTCTATTGTGAAGTCAAATATTAATGTCAGATTCGCCTCTCTTTTGTGATGTCACATATCAGTGCGAGATTCGCCGCTCTGTTGTGATGTCAAATATCAATACCAGACTCGCCTCTCTGTTATGATGTCACATATCAATACGTGATTCGTCTCTCTTTTGTGATGTCACATATCAATACCAGATTCGCCTCACTATTGAGATATCACATATCAATGCGTGATTCGCCTCTCTGTTGTGATGTCACATATCAATGCCAGATTCGCCTCTCTGTTGTGATGTCAAATATAAATGCGTGATTCCCCTCTCTATTGTGATGTTGTCAAAAGAAAATTGTACTCAGCAGTCAGTATAAGCTTTTAATGATATAAGTCTACATATGATAGAATACTGTATGATAACCTTTTGATGACTTTGACTGTTGTCCACTACAAGACCTGTTTCTGTTTTATAATTTCTTTCTCACAGCGATAATAGCTGAACAAGCAGGAAGAGGAGAGCTGGACACTTTTATCTGCGCTCCCTAACAAGAAGAGGGGCCGCGTCCTTCTGAATCTCACAACACACACACATACACCTGAACCTCTCTTATCTTCACTCCCTACGCACTAACGTTCCTCTGCCTATGAATAGACGTATTCACTGTTGTATTACTTTTGTATATAAATAAAGACCAGAGCGGTAACAGAGCGCTGATCACAGGGCCCCCACTCTGATGTGAGCGTTCTGTGACCGCCATTGCAAGTAAAGAGTTGCAGTGTGTGTATCTCTTCACTCTTAGACTCTTAGCTGAAGAAGTGTCTTTAGAATAAATCTCTTCAGATGTCACATATCAATGTGTGATTCGCCTCTCTGTTGTGAAGTCACATATCAATGCCAGATTCGCCTATCTATTGTGATGTCACACATGAGTGCGAGATTCGCCGCTCTGTTGTGAAGTCACATATCAATACCATATTCGCGTCTCTGCTGTGATGTCACATATCAATGCCAGACTCGTGTCTCTGCTGTGATGTCACATATTAATGTCAGATTCGCCTCTCTATTGTGAAGTCAAATATCAATGCCAGTTTCTCCTCTCTCTTGTGATGTCAACTATCAATACCAGACTCGCGTCTCTGCTGTGATGTCAAATATCAATACCAGACTCGCGTCTCTGCTGTGATGTCACACATCAATACCAGACTCGCGTCTCTGCTGTGAAGTCAAATATCAATGCCAGAATCCCCTCTCTATTGTGATGTCACATATCAATGCCAGATTCGCCTCTCTATTGTGATGTCACATATCAATGCGAGATTCGCCTCTCTACTGTGATGTCACATATCAATGCGAGATTCGCTTCTCTGTTGTGATGTCAAATATCAATACCAGATTCGCCTCTCTATTTTGATGTCACATATCAATGCCAGATTAGCCTCTCTATTGTTATGTCACATATCAATGCGTGATTCGCCTCTCTTTTGTGATGTCACATATCAATACCAGATTCGCCTCTCTATTGTGATCTCACATATCAATGCGTGATTCGCCTGTCTCTTGTGTTTTCAAATATCAATGCCAGATTCGCCTCTCTGTTGTGATGTCACATATCAATGCGTGATTCGCCTGTCTGTTGTGATGTCAAATATCAATGCCAGATTCGCCTCTCTGTTGTGATGTCAAATATAAATGCGTGATTCCCCTCTCTATTGTGATGTTGTCAAAAGAAAATTGTACTCAGCAGTCAGTATAAGCTTTTAATGATATAAGTCTACATATGATAGAATACTGTATGATAACCTTTTGATGACTTTGACTGTTGTCCACTACAAGACCTGTTTCTGTTTTATAAATTCTTTCTCACAGCGATAATAGCTGAACAAGCAGGAAGAGGAGAGGTGGACACTTTTATCTGCGCTCCCTAACAAGAAGAGGGGCCGAGTCCTTCTGAATCTCACAACACAAACACATACACCTGAACCTCTCTTATCTTCACTCCCTACGCACTAACAATCCTCTGCCTATGAATAGACGTATTCACTGTTGTATTACTTTTGTATATAAATAAAGACCAGAGCGGTAACAGAGCGCTGATCACATGGCCCCCACTCTGGTGTGAGCGTTCTGTGACCGCTATTGCATGTAAAGAGTTGCAGTGTGTGTATCTCTTCACTCTTAGACTCTTAGCTGAAGAAGTGTCTTTAGAATAAATCTCTTCAGATGTCACATATCAATGTGTGATTCGCCTCTCTGTTGTGATGTCAAATATCAATGCCAGATTCGCCTATCTATTGTGATGTCAAATATCAATGCCAGATTCGCCTCTCCATTGTGATGTCAAATATCAATGCCAGATTCGCTTCTCCATTGTGATGTCAAATATCAATGCCAGAATCGCCTCTCCATTGTGAAGTCACATATCAATGCCAAATTCACCTCTCCATTGTGATGTCACATATCAATGCCAGATTCGACTCTCCTTTGTGATGTCACATATCAATGCCAAATTCGCCTCTCCATTGTGATGTCAAATATCAATGCCAGATTCACCTCTCCATTGTGATGTCAAATATCAATGCCAGATTCGCCTCTCCATTGTGATGTCAAATATCAATGCCAGATTCACCTCTCTATTGTGATGTCAAATATCAATGCCAGATTCGCCTCTCCATTGTGAAGTCACATATCATTGCCAAATTCACCTCTCCATTGTGATGTCACATATCAATGCCAAATTCGCCTCTCTATTGTGATGTCACATATCAATGCCAGATTCGCGTCTCTATTGTGATGTCACATATCAATGCCAGATTCGCCTCTCTATTGTGATGTCAAATATCAATGCCAGATTCGCCTCTCTACTGTGTTGTTAAATTACAATGCCAGATTCGCCTCTCTATTGTGATGTCAAATATCAATGCCAGATTCGCCTTTCTTTTGTGTTGTCAAATATCAATGCCAGATTCGCCTCTCTTTTGTAATGTCAAATATCAATGCCAGATTCGCCTCTCCATTGTGAAGTCACATATCATTGCCAAATTCACCTCTCCATTGTGATGTCACATATCAATGCCAAATTCGCCTCTCTGTTGTGATGTCACATATCAATGCCAGATTCGCGTCTCTATTGTGATGTCACATATCAATGCCAGATTCGCCTCTCTATTGTGATGTCAAATATCAATGCCAGATTCGCCTCTCTACTGTGTTGTTAAATTACAATGCCAGATTCGCCTCTCTATTGTGATGTCAAATATCAATGCCAGATTCGCCTTTCTTTTGTGTTGTCAAATATCAATGCCAGATTCGCCTCTCTTTTGTAATGTCAAATATCAATGCCAGAATCGCCTCTCTATTGTGATGTCACATATCATTGCCAGAATCGCCTCTCTATTGTGATGTCACATATCAATGCCATATTCGCCTCTCTGTTGTGATGTCAAATGTCAATGCCAGATTCGCCTCTCTGTTGTGATGTCACATATCAATGCCAGAATCGCCTCTCTATTGTGATGTCACATATCAATGCCATATTCGCCTCTCTATTGTTTGAAATGCCCCTAATGATCGGCCCAAAGCAAGAACCAGTTTACCGCGCGTACAAAATAAGGGACTTGGAAGCGCTGGTTAAACAGCTTCCACCCATAACAGAGGGAGGAGCAGCTTGGTTGAGGAAGTTAAGAACCTTAACAGGAGGGGAGGAGCTAGCCACTGGAGACTTCCGTGCGATAGCAGGAAGATGTATGCTAGGCAGAGGATTAGCAGACGTAGAGGGAATTGCTAACACCACAGCCTACCCAATTGACATGCCATATAACACGGTGGAAGACAAGCTAGCTGACGCAGTCTGTGAGAAATATATGATACCAAATTTAGGGTCCATACCAAAGATTTCCTGGGACCCCAAATACACCCCCAGAGAATTTCTGGAGAGAGCTAAGCAAGCAAGCAAGCAATTTAAGGAACAATGGATGTCACAAACTGGCATACATCCAGGCCAGGAAGGAGAGCACAGAGCGTGGTTTCGCGCAGCTGTGCTGAAGGGGCTTCCGGACAAAGTAACAACAGATTTAGAAAAGAACCCAGATTTTACAGTGGCAGACTCTACTCAGTGGGAGAGACACGTGGTCCATCGGCTCCAGTTGGAACAGGACGAGGCGAACAAACAACTAGAAGACGCACAGGCGCAACTGTTGAAGTTACAGCTGAATGAAGCCCGTGAGAAGTATAATTCTAAGAAAAAAGAGCGGAAAGAGGCCAACAAAACTATGATGATTGTAAAGCCCAAAGCTGATCCCGTGCCTTACTGGCCAGATCTTGATCCTAACCTTTATGACTCTGCCACTTACAGACCCAGCTCTGATCAAGCTGGGCAAACAAACTTTGAAGCGCCGATATGTGGTCTCCCCACAAGTGCCTGTGAATCTGATGGGCAGAGACTTACTCATCAAACTGGGAGCCACTATCATGTGTTCTGATGGATTAACTGTGACTCTGCCAGGAGGAACGCCTCTCCCATGCCTGGAAACAAACTCAAAGAATCAGTACTTGATGCAAGACTGTGAACAACCCATAGCTGACATTTACTGGGGGCGCCTGGTAAAAGAAGGCATTCTGAGACAATACCAATAATGGAAACCTTGGATCATGAGCCTTGCGGTTTATTCCCCGCCTCGCGATCCCTACCACGTCACTCTTTTCTACGATGATTTCTACGATGATGTATACCGGGAAGGTCATCAGGCAAAGGAACTGGGATCAATGGTCAAGCGGGCGCTGGATAACATTTGGTGGCAAAGCACCCAAATTCCAAATGTCTGGTATACACCAAAATGTAAAACGTACCGTATCACTTGTTTGTCCAACGACACAGTGATACTAGAACATCAACAAATATCGAGAACACATGGCAGGGAGAGAACGGATCACCCAGACGCAGTGGCGGAACTTTCGTAATTGGCTGACACTCTGTGGTCTACTGGACCCACAGATGTCGGCCTAGCCAATTGTTCGCCTGTTCTGTTCCAGCTCAAGTAAGAAACACCAATTTCACGACCACAGTATAAGCACAAACCTGAAGCAGAGGAAGGGATTGTTGAGACGATTGAAGGGCTGCTGAAAGTAGGAGTGCTTGAGCCCTAGCAATCCTTTTGGAACACACCAATTTTGCCGGTGGAGAAACATGGGACAGGGAAGTACCGAATGGCGCATGACCTCAGGGCCATTAACGCCATATTACGTACTGACACTGTGCCCGTACCTAACCCGTACACAGCTCTAACAGCCATTACATGGGACCAAAAGTGGTTCACATGCATTGACCTTGCTAACGCATTCTTCTGTCTCCCCTTACACGACTCACTCAGAGACATTTTCTCATTCACATACAGAGGTCGCCAGTACAGATACACACGTCTGCCACAAGGCTTTGCACTCTCCCCTGGCATTTTCAATCAGGTGCTCAAAGAGGCCCTGTCACCTTGTCAGTTGCCTGAGGGGTGTACACTGATACAGTATGTCAGGGGTGGGCAGGGGTGGCCCCGAGGGCCGGTGTCAGCCATTGGTGTGTGTAGATGCTCTGACCGGCTGGCCAGAAGCATGGGCTACTAAAAGGGAGGATGCTAAAAGTGTGATTAAGTGCTTAATCAATCATTATATTCCCAGGCACGGGTTTCCCAAGCGCATTAGATCAGACAATGGGACCCACTTTAAGAACCAAGACCTGGCGGAGGTGGAGAGGATGTTGGGAGTAAAACACAGGTTTGGGACAGTGTACCATCCTCAATCTCAAGGGAAAGTAGAGAGAATGAACTTAAACTTGAAAAACAAGTTGTCTAAAATTTGTGCACAGACGGGGCTAAATTGGGTTTCAGCCCTGCCAATTGCTCTAATGACTATAAGATGTTCTGTTAACCAATCCACAGGTTTCACACCCTACGAGCTGCAGACGGGAAGGCAGTTCAGAGCACCCTGGACAGCGGTCCCGGCGGAACCGAGTATCAAAAGTAACAGGTCTCATGCAGAATATTGGAATGAATTAAAAGCTCTTGTCTCGAGTTTCACAAAACAGGTTACGCCTGGAGTACACACTGTGGACAGGGCGACCCCTGAGGCAAAACCGGTGTGGCTGAAGGTCATCAAACGCAAGTGGAAAGAGTCCTGCTGGACCGGTCCGTACGAGGTGACTGCCCGGATGGCTACAGCAGTTCAACTGAAAGGAAAAGGCGACACCTGGTTCCACTGGTCGCAGTGTGCACTAGCAGACGAGAGCTTGGTGGAGGAAAACTTGTCTCCACCCAACACAGGTGTCAACGAAATACAGAGGCATAATAAATCCTCTCACCTGTGCAACGGGCCGACCAGCAGTCTACCTGGGAGGCTGAAGAAAGAAGAGGGGTATCGCAGAAAGTCGCCGCGCCAGCGAAAAGGAGTGGTAACAAATCAGTAACTCCAGAAAGGGGAGAAATTTCTAGCCAAAGTGCAAAAGAACACACAACACAATGCAAACACACGAATCAGAGATACGTAATGAGAAAAAACTTATTAAAATGTTCCTTACAACCACATGTTTATTATATGCAATAATATTGACCATGGCTGTGTGTTTTATTGTCTATATTTTGCAGAGCACCCAAGGCCACTTGTCCAAACACGGAGGCCAGTCCAGCACAGCACTTCCTGAGACATTAATTGTCGAAATGGGACCATTGAGAAGACCAAAGCGCGAGGTGTCAGGTAAAGGGGATGAGTGCCTCCGCACAAATAATGGCATAGAACTGGACTACGTTTAAGGGTCCACAAGCTCATTCACGTTTGACTTGTGTGAGGTCATTGAGTGTAAAGGGGCTAGTAGCAGCTGGAGGGGATATGATGTGTGGGTCTGTAATCACCCAATGATATGCACCAGGAGAGGGAGCCCTTATTCCAGTCCAGGGATCCATCGTTCAGGGGGAGTATATACAGCAGGGCAATGGTGTTCCTGGGATAACGTGGTAAGTTGGACAGGAGTAGGGTGGCAGCCATATGTGCCGGGAGGCTTAAAGGGAATAGCAATTCAGAGGGATTTTTCTGCATCCCAGAACCCTATCACACTTTCTCTAGGTCCGTGGAGCTCCCTGCCCAAATCTGAAAGTCCGGGTGGTGTATTCTATCTGGTAATTGGGGTAGATGTGTCGGGAACAGATCCAATTGGGGTAATTAGAGTTAACTTAGTCAATCCAAAACCTAAGCTGGTCATAGAAAAAACTGTCACACACACGATTAACAATACAATAAACTCTGTCACACACTCCACAGGGCAATTGGGGAACGAGTCGTCAACTGTAGCACCAGAGGAGCAAGAACCAAAAGGTAGACGAGTCCTGACGGTGGATTACACTAGGTTGAAGCCTCAGGACCTAATTGAGCGTGCCGCCGGGTTCAGTGACAGTAACCTCTGGCTGGACTGGGTGGCTCAAAATGCTAAAGAACAACATGTATCTGATTGTGTTGTCTGTGCTTCAGCCAGACCACGTTTGTTCACGGAGCCCGCACCACTGTATCCAGAGGACAAGTGGGGCTATGACTGTATGCTGCGGCTGACTAAAAGTGCAGTGAGTACTGGCAACTGCACTCTGTTGTCTAGTTTATTTCCCCCAATCCCGAAACAGACAAAAGCAGGACCATTTGTGCCAAAACAAGATAACTATACATGTTTCAAGTTCTCCACAGATACGGTAAAGTACAAGGTGGGAGACATTGACCCAAGCTGGTGCTCCGTTACTCTGACGGGGAGAACCACAAACAATGTAAGTGACCCAAACACGCTGATTGGAACATGGGCAAGAAGTGGGCTGTATTATTATTGTGGGCAGAACACCCTTTTGGTCCGTGTTGCTCTGGGAAGCGAGGGAACGTGTGCCATGGTGCGACTGTGGGCCATACCACAACACAACACACGTACATTGGCAGCCAGACGTAACAGACACATCTTAGTGAAGAGAGGGACACAGGGGACACATGCTTTCAATCCTAGGCTGAACTCACCTACCTGGATTGACTCAATAGGAGTGCCCAGGGGAGTTCCAAATGAGTATAAACTAGTAGACCAAGTAGCTTCAGGATTTGAAAGTACATTCATCTGGATAACGCCTAATAAGGATGTTGATCGTGTAACCCAGTGTTAAAAACGGGATTAAAAGCATAAATATTAATACTCTTTTGATTAAAATACTAATTTCATGATGGTAATAAATATTGATAAAAAGAAGTTAAATATAATAAATACTGATAAAAAGCATGTAAACATAAGTTTAATTAATATGTACGTATGTATATGTAATATATAAATGGTGTGGGGGCAGGACTTAGTCCTGTGGAGTGTGTTTGTTAGATCCACTGAGCGACCAATCATTGGCTGGTCTGACCCTCCCCCAGTCTGTGTGCGCTGCTGAGACACCTGTGTGTGCCTTCGTGTGCCAGTCAGATACGTCAGAGACACAGACGGTGAAAGATCCATTTACCCGTGCGGCGAAGAAGCTAGCTGGATAGTGAAAGCCCTTTTTCGGCGAGAATAATAAGATTGATACCTTATTCTAGAGGCCGTGAGCCAGCGTGAGCACTGTGAAGCCCCGTGTAGCATTTGTTGCTTCACATGGTAAGTCCCAGGCAGTACATGTGCACTAGCATAGCATGCTACGCTAGCCATTTTGCAATGAAAGTGCCCTTTCCGAGGCTAAAGCAAGTAGCACTGAGTCTGCTGCACTTTATACGAAATGTTCTTTAAAGGTTCATGTCACATTACTGTGGTATTGATGTATAATGTATGGTTTTGTGCGAAGTTGTTATGTTAGCACATGTTCACTTTTCTCATGGTGCTAATTATAGTTCTGCAACGTGAAAGCAACGTGAAATTAAATGCCTTCACCTGCACTTTACTTAGTAGAAACTTGATAAGTCTCAAGCCAATGTGTATTTTAATGCACTGCTGAGCTATTTTGTATTATTTTAAATGTGTGTTTCCCATGCACTTTTTCCCTTTGAAATTAGAATAATTTGTTGTACAACATCGAATGTTTTGAAAGAAATTTAGAAACACTACAAGCAAGTAGTAGTAATAATAAGTTACAGACATGATAGCTTAAATGTTGAACTACTGTGTTCTGGCCTGGTCCCCAGCTCAGGCGAGCCAGCCAGGAGCCTAGAGTGTTGTGTGACAACATTGGAATCCTCTATGACCTTTGATCAGACCCTCACATACTGTGAAAATGGATTTTGTCAAGAAGTATGCCATTAAAGTACCAAATGCCTTTATTGTTAGCGGTGTTACAGATAGAGAGAAAGACAAAGAGGTATTTGAGTTTCTGGAGCAACATGGTACTATTCGTAGAGTACTCGCTGTCGATGATGACTCTTCTGCATTCCACAAAAGTCAGATTGTAGAGTTCGAGTCCGGTGCAGCCGTTGAAATATTAGGACCTAAGCTGCCTTACCTCTTACAGTCCACTGACAATCCAGATGTCAGTTACCGCATTCGAGCCTTAACTGACGTCTATACTAAGACCGTAGGGGGCAATGTTACTGAGGCTTACATTAGCAACCTGAAGGGTTTAGCCAAGTTAAGTGGGAAGGATTTCGAAGAAGTGTTGCGGCAGGCCATATCCACAATAGGGAAGACCATCGAAGCTGCTGAGACAGCTGAGATAAACCCTGAAAATGATACTGCTGACCAGACTTGCCCTGTGGTAGGATCCACACAACTTGGAGCCTCACCTTCAGTCTTAACTGAACTGCCTCACCCTCCTGAACCCATTCAGGGCACATTCCAACGCCCCATGAGACCAAACTTGACACCTCAAATATTGAGCCCAACTGACCTCAACCCACCAGAGGTTCAGAAAATAGTAGTTGAGCATGTTGTCAAGAGTGTTGAGAAGACATCACATGCTCACTCTACATTAAGACTCAGAGCTTTCTCTGGCAAGATGCCCAGACCTTACAGCGAAGCTGACTATGAAACATGGCGTTCTCATGTTGACTTGTTGATGGAAGATGCTTCTTTGTCTGAGTTGGAAAAAACTCGTAAGATACTTGAAAGTCTCCTTGCTCCCGCTTCTGATGTCATCCGCCCTCTTGGGCCAGAAGCCACTCCTGCAGACTATCTTAAACTTCTGGATTCAGCTTTTAGCACCGTCGAAGATGGTGAGGAACTGTTTGTACGCTTCATGAACACCCTCCAAGATCACGGTGAAAAGCCCTCTGCTTATCTGCTTCGTTTGCAGGTGGCAGTCAATCACACTGACAGGGGATTTCTTTAAATCACCTTGCCGTTCTTCAGCTAAGACATCTGAGTTAGAAAACACAAACACTGCAGTTCTTTCACTCGCGAGGACGGTCACAGAGCGCTCGCACAAGAGACACTCATGGACTCGCGCTTTGTCACCATCTGCGTTCTTTATTTATACAAGATTGTTCTGTGTGTGTGTGTGTGTTACAAAGATAACAACGTCACTCAGAGCAGCGGGTTTTTCCATTTTCTACATCTGTGTGTTCTTGTAAAAAGAGCTGAGGTTTCACTTCTCTACATCTAAATGTTCTCTGAAAACAGGAAGCGGTTATTTGCTGAATGGGTTCATCACACAAGTTACTAGGTGAAAAGTCATGTAGACATATGGTTTGCTTAGTGATACATAAAAGAATACATTTCATGTAGCTGATAACACTATATAAAAACAATTTTCCTTTGACACACACCGTGCGCAGAGGTGGGCTTGAACCACATGAAGTAAATAAGCAGCTTCTTAAACAGTTTTACAGAGGCTGCTGGGATGATAACTTGCTAATGGAGTTGCAGTTGGAGCTAAAGCATAAGGAGCCACCCACGTATGCAGAGCTATTGCTTCTCCTGCGTACTGCAGAAAACTGCCAAGAAGTTAAAAGCACACGAATGAAGAAACACTTTAGCGCCACAAAACCAAAAGCAGTGTCTCATGAACAGATGGTCACTGAAATAAATGCAGATGTTTATCCATCAAAGTCAGATAGTCTAGAAGAACTGAAAAAACAAGTTGGCGATCTAAAAAGCCAATTAGCTGCCGTCGTGAAGCCAAAGAAACAAGCAACACTGAATACAGTTCGAACAAGGAAACCTGAAAATAAAAAACCTGACCATGCCAAACCTGAAAACTCACCTCCACCCAGCCGCCGCAGTACTAGGCCCAAACCCTGGTATTGCTTCTGCTGTGGGGAAGATGGACATATAGTAGCCACTTGTGAGTCAGAGCCCAATCCTGCCCTTGTAGTTGCAAAACGAAAGGAACTAAGAGTGAGAAGGCAGATATGGGACAGGCAGAATGACCAGCTTTCTTTAAACTAAATTCTGCCTCCGTTGCGGGACAAATGGAGGCTGATGCTTTGTTAACCCGTCCCACCCAGGTTAAACAAAAAGCTTCACCTAAAAAGTGTGCCAGCCTAAAGTCACACACAAAAACAGATTCCTTTGACCTTCCTAAAGGTCTAATTGGTACAAAGAGTACTGCACAAGTGAAAGTTAATGGTCACACAGTGAGTTGTTTGCTAGATACTGGTTCCCAGGTGACTACAGTCCCCGAGTCCTACTATTGTCTGCATTTGTCCTCTCATGAGATTGGCACCCTCAACTTTTAGAAGTTGAGGGTGCCAACGGTCAGTCTGTGCCTTACTTAGGCTACATTGAACTGCATGTCACTTTCCCAAAAGACTTCCTTGGCATTGAAGCTAAAGTTGTCCCCGATGTGCGCACAGCTTCTCGGTCCTTAGTGCTAATTGGGACAAACACATTAGATGTACTTTATGAGCTGTACTCTGACGCATGCCATGAACTGCAGCTGAACCTGCCATATGGCTATAGGGCAGTTCTAAAAGTTCTTGAATCACGACACAAACAGTCCAAAGATAGTAGTCTTGGTTTAGTGACGATGCACAACAAAGAGCCACAGTTGATTCCAGCAGGCCAAACTGTTGTTCTAGATGGTGATGTAGCTGTGTCAGCCGGTTATGGTGAAAAGTCCGTCTTGTTAGAGTATCCACGAATGTCAGCCTTACCTGGTGACATCCTTGTGAAACCTTGTCTCATAGACCTACCTGAACGAGCACCTTACTTTGTTCCAGTTATACTTACCAATGAATCCGAACATGGTGTGACAATCCCTCTAAATTGTGTCATCGGAGAAGTCAGTGCATATCAAAGAGTTCTATCTCACGAACACTCAGTGAGAACTCCAAGATCCCGAACTGAGCAGAAGTCAAATGTAACATATAACTTTGACTCTTCCCCTATTAGCGCTGAATGGAAGGAGCGCGTAACCGAAAAGCTAAGCCATATGCCCGAAGTGTTTGCACAAAATGATCTCGACTTTGGAAAAACGGATCAAGTGAAACATGCAATCAGATTGTCAGATGAAACACCGTTCAAGCGTAGAGCACGTCCCATACATCCGAACGACCTGGAAGCAGTCCGTAAGCACCTCAAAGAACTGCAAGAAACTGGCGTGATCAGGGAATCTACCTCCCCTTTCTCTTCACCCATTGTAGTCGTGCGGAAGAAAAATGGTGAAGTCCGCCTCTGTATCGACTACAGAAAGCTTAACGCACAGACTATAAAAGATGCTTACGCTCTCCCCAATTTGGAGGAAACGTTTTCCACCTTGATCAGGTCACAATGGTTCTCTGTCCAGGATTTAAAATCGGGGTATTACCAAATTGAGATGGAGGAGCTGGACAAACCCAAGACGGCGTTCGCGTGTTCCATCTGCTTTTGGGAATTTAATAGAATGCCCCAAGGCATTACAAACGCCCCCAGCACATTCCAACGGCTCATGGAAAAATGTATGGGCAACATGAACCTGCGTGAAGTGATCGTGTTTCTTGATGACATCATTGTATTCTCCAAGACACTTGAAGAACATGAGGCTTGCTTAATGAAAGTTCTTGATCGCCTGAAAGAATATGGGCTCAAACTCTCCCCCGAAAAATGCAAGTTTTTCCAAACTTCTGTCAGATATCTTGGGCACATTGTGTCCAGCAAGGGAGTGGAGACTGACCCTGAAAAGGTGGAAGCCTTAAGTACCTGGCCTGTGCCCCGTGATCTTAAACAGCTCCGCTCATTCTTAGGCTTTTCAGGGTACTACAGGCGGTTCATTAAGAACTATTCGAGTATCGTTAAGCCCCTCACTGACTTAACATCAGGCTACCCTCCATTGCACAAAAGCACAAAGCCTAAAGCTAAGTCTGTCCAGTACCATGACCCCAAGACACCTTTCGGCGAGCGATGGACTCCCTCTTGTGATCTTGCTTTCAAAACCATCATTGAGAAGCTCAGTACTGCGCCTGTATTGGGTTTTGCTGACCCTAAACTGCCATATATGCTCCATACCGACGCCAGCACTACAGGGCTTGGCGCCGCGCTCTATCAAGAGCAGAATGGCCAGACCAGGGTAATAGCTTATGCAAGCCGTGGGTTGTCTAGGAGTGAATCTCGTTATCCCGCCCATAAGTCAGAGTTTTTAGCCTTGAAGTGGGCAGTGACGGAGAAGTTTGCAGATTACTTATATGGAAATCAGTGTACTGTCATAACAGACAGTAATCCTCTGACGTACATATTAACTACTGCTAAGATGGATGCCATGAGTTACAGATGGTTAGCTGCCCTGTCAACGTTTAGCTTTAAGCTCCAGTACAGAGCAGGCAAGCTTAACTCAGATGCAGATGGCCTTTCTAGACGGCCACATGGCGAGTTGCTTAACGACGCAGTGTCCCAAAAAGAGCTCGACCACATACAGCAGTTCACACAAAATCACCTGTCCCTACCTGACAGCAGTTTAAGTCCTGAAGTACTGTCTACTATATGTGAGAAACACCTTGTATGCAGCTCTCAAAATGACACCATCCCTTTGGTTCACTCGCTAGCCATTTCTGCAGCTGCCATTCCAGGTGACTTTGTCAATGAAAATGACTGTGGTGGTCTTCCTGTTATACCCCATATGTTCCCTGAACAGATCACAAACGAACAAAGAACAGACCCTTGTCTGAGGGAAGTCATTGCACAAATTGAAACTGGAGAAAAGGTCCCACCAACTGGGCGAGCTAAACTTCCTGATATCAACCTTCTACTCCGAGAGTTCAATCGATTGGAGATGCACAATAACATCCTGTACCGAACTCGCCGAGATGGAGGAGATGTTACTTACCAGCTTGTCTTACCTGAACAGCTCCGTGACTCAGTCTTCCAAAGCCTCCACTGTGACATGGGCCACTTAGGCACTGAGCGTACCTTAGATCTTGCCCAAACAAGGTTCTATTGGCCTCACATGGCAGCATATATAGAACATAAGATCAAAACATGCAACCGCTGTGTAAGACGCAAAACTCCTCCAGAAAAAGCAGCCCCACTTGTGAATATCAAATCCAGCAGACCCCTCGAATTAGTCTGCATGGACTTCCTGTCCATTGAGCCTGATTGAAGTAATGTGAAGGATGTGCTTGTATTAACCGATCATTTCACGAAATATTCATTAGCCATCCCTACCAGCAATCGGAAAGCTCAGACCGTTGCAAAAGCCCTTGGGACAACTTCATAGTCCACTATGGGATACCCGAACGCTAGCATAGCGATCAAGGTCCCGACTTCAAGTCCCACATTATCCAAGAGCTTTGCAAGATCATGGGCATTCGCAATATCCGGACAACACTCTATCACCCCAGAGGGAACCCGGTAGAATGTTTCAATAGAATGTTACTAAGTATGCTAGGTACTCTTGAGGAAAAGGACAAAACTCAGTTGCACAACTATGTCAAACCACTCGTTCATGCGTACAATTGTACGAAAAATGATACAACTGGTTTTGCCCCATATGAGTCAATGTTTGGCCGTCAGCCAAGATTACCAATCGATCTATCATTTGGGCTGCCCTTTAACAACAAAAGTTTTAAGTCGCATTCTCAGTACATAACAAAACTAAAGGCAACTCTACAAGAGACTTACAAACTAGCAACAGACCATGCTAACAAAATAGCAGAAAGAAACAAAACAAGGTTTGAAACCCTCAAAACTAGAGCCAGGTGACAGAGTTTTGGTGCGTGCAGTCCGTCTCAGAGGCAAACACAAGCTAGCCGACAAGTGGGAGACTGATATTCACGTTGTGGTGAACCAAGCAGGTGACTTGCCCGTCTACAGTATAAAACCCCTAACGAAAGAGGGCCCAGTCCGCACAGTCCACTGCGATCTCTTGCTCCCTTGTGGTTTTCTTGCCCCTGTTGAGGAGAAACCTGTCCAACCAACTCATGTACGCAAACCAAAAACAAGGCAATCACCTAAACAACATGGGGAATGTGATCATTCAGAATTGGAAGATGAGGATGTCTGTTGGTTCAGAGAGGAACCTATTCAAGAGCCCATAAAGGTCACTCGAGTCTATGAGATTCCCCAGCCAAAGACACACCCTTACGATCAGAAGCATGCTGAAACTCACTTACCCGGAGGAGATAACTTACATGAACATGACAACTTGCCTAGAAGTGACAACTTACATGAACGTGACAACTTGTCTGGAGGTGACAATTAAACCGGATGTGACAACTTACCTGAATGTGGAAATCCACTTGGATGTGGAAGCCTAAAGGAGAGTGAAACAATGGTGGAACACTCAAACACTGATAATGAATGCGAGAGTGACACTAACTTACCTGATGGACCTGCCTGTGATGGGCCAGTGAAAGAAGACTACTCAAATGATAATCAAGCAAACTCAAGTCAGTCAAATACTGACAGTGAAGCCGCAGCGACTATAAGGTGCTCAGAGAGAACAAGAACCCAACCAGAACGACTACAATATAGTCAGTTGGGAAATCCCCTCGTTTCCATTGCCCAGTCCCTGTTTCAAGGTCTAAGCCTGGCTTTTACCAGTGCCTTGACAGAACAAGATTCTGTGGTCATCCCCAGGAATGCTGGTTCCCCTGTCATTACCGTTTAGCTATCCCATGCAAAGGGACTTGCATGATTCTAAGGGGGGATAGTGTAACCCAGTGTTAAAAACGGGATTAAAAGCAAAATTATTAATACTCTTTTGATTAAAATACTAATTTCATAATGGTAATAAATACTGATAAAAAGCATGTAAACATAAGTTTAACTAATATGTACGTATGTATATGTAATATATAAATGGTGTGGGGGCAGGACTTAGTCCTGTGGAGTGTGTTTGTTAGATCCACTGAGCGACCAATCATTGGCTGGTC